>NW_015505615.1:60339-65524 GCF_001515645.1 Sinocyclocheilus grahami | reverse complement strand
ATCTATCTATCTATCTATCTATCTATCTATCTATCTATCTATCTATCTATCTATCTGTCTATCTGTCTGTCTGTCTGTCTGTCTGTCTGTCTGTCTGTCTGTCTATCTATCTATCTATCTATCTATCTATCTATCTATCTATCTATCTATCTATCTATCTATCTATCTATCTATCTATCTATCTATCTATCTATCTATCTATCTATCTGTCTATCTTGTTTTATCATTCTATCAAAGGTTAATTTTAAAAAATGTTTTTGAAAGAGTCTTTTCTGCTGACCAAGGCTGCATTTACTTGACCAAAAAGTATAAACAGTAAAATTGTGAAATATTATTGCAGTTTAAAATGCATGTTTTCTATGTGAATATCTGTTAAAGTGTAATTTATTTCTGTGATCAAAGCTGAATTTTCAGCACCATTACTCCAGTCTTCAGTGTCACATGATCTTCAGAAATCAGTATAATATGCTGATTTGCTGCTCGAGAAACATTTCAACAGTATTCATTTAAAATAGAAAACTTTTGTAACATTATAAATGTCTTTGTCACATTTGATGATTTTGTGTGTCCTGAGCTCAGTATGTATATATAGTTAAATCCCCCAGCTCTTTGTTTTGTTTTCATTTGGAGGCGCAGGCTTTAATTAATGGGCTGACCCTTCTAATTCAATCCCTGATTTTACCTTTAATTTTTTATTTGCATATAGAAGTTTTGTACTGTATGAAGATGTTCATGATGCTCATGTGTTGTTTTCTGCTTTCCTGTTTTTCTCTTGGTGGTCTGTTTGCGCCTCAACCTGTCATTCTGGGTTTGTTCTGTGTGTGTGTGTGTGTGTGTCATGACCTTTCATTGTTTTCCTGTCATTCTTTCACTGGGTAGCGAGAGCTCAAGGGGTCAGAGGTCAGAAAGTCATAGTGTGTGTGTTTTTGTGTGTGTGTGTGTGTGTGCATGTGTGTGAGGAGCTGCGCTGTTCTCAGACACTCTTTCGGTGTTTCACACAGAATAACAAGAGTCAGTGTTACAGAAAGCCACCATGATACTTCAATAAGTGCATTTCTACATTTTCTGTAGAAAATATGAGTGTGCAAAACTCAACGCCACTATGTTAGAATGTTGTAGGTGATTCCCACAATGTTAGTATGATGTTATGGTGCTATAGGTGCATGGTTGCTAGGGCATTTCTGTTCAGTTGCTAGGGTGTTTTAGTGGTTGCTAGGTGTTCTGTCTGGCATTAAAAGAGTCCTGCAAACTCGAGTCTCTATGATATTCTGCTCTGTGTGTATATGGATGTGCGTCTATGGGATTTTTAAAATTTTCTTTTTAATTGAGGAATCATTAATGTCTTGATGTCTTTGGCTTGCTCGTTTGGGAAGTGAGAGATAATTAGCATTCAGTAATATTATCAATGCAAATGCACTGACACTATTGAATTAGAACCAATTTGCTGGAAAATGACACTTTTGTCTTCTGCAAAGCTGCTTATAACTGAATTGAACGAATTTAACTGATGAAATTTGCAACACTGACAGATACTGAAATGAGCTGAACCAACATTGAGAGCTGAATAATGACACTATTATCTTTAGAGGTGAATTTAACTTGTTTACGTTTCATAATTAATATACTTTGCGACACTGACACTGAAATCTGAAATCGACATTGAAACTTGTTGAACTGAATCGAATCAACACTGAACTGAATTGAGCTGAATAATGACATTAACTTTGCAACACTGTTATTGAACTGAATTGAATCAACATTGAACTGGACTGAATTGAAATTCTTGTCTTCTGTAGAGCTGCTCTAGAGCTGAATTGAACTTGTTCCCTTTTCATAATTGACAACTTTTACAACACTGACACTTGAATTGAATCAACTGAATCAACATGGACACTTATTGAACTGAATCGAATCGACAATGAATAGAATTGAGCTGAGTAATATCCATTTCATAACTGATGAACTTTGCAACACTTGAATTGAATCAATTGAATCAACATTGACACTTATTGAACTGAATCAAATCAACAATGAACCAAAATTGAGCTTAATCATTTCCGTTTCAGAACTCAAGATCTTTGCAACACTGACACTTGAATTGAATCGATTGAATCAGCATTGACATCAATATAACTGAACAGAATCAACACTGAACTGAATTGAGCTGAATAATGACAGTGCTGTCTTCTGTGGAGCTGCTTTATAGCACTGTACAGATGTACACGTCATTAATTGATGAATTTTGCAACATTAACAGTGATATTTTCATGCTTATTAATTTGAAGCTGCTTTGAAACAATCTGTATCTCATAAAGCACTATATAAATAAATGTGGCTTGTCTTAGACTGGTTTAGACACTTTTTGATGACCATGCCATCACCATCTGATACGTGTGTTTTGTTAGTCCACACACTGTTCTCCACAACGCTTCTCTCTTTTTCTCCGCAGAAGTTTCCATCAGCAGCGTAAAGAAATGAAAAGTGTGCTGGTTGCCGTGGCAGCTAATCTCTGTCCATCACCGTGGAAACACACAATGGGATACAGGACAGCTGGAGCTGAGTGTGTGTGTGTGTGTGTGTGTGTGTGTGTGTGTGAGAGAGCTTGTCTCTATTTGTAAAGCATAATATCCGAGGGTCTCCTGGTGTCTGCTGGAAAAGAGTCGTGCAGAGCGCGCAATCTGTGTGTCGGAGATGTCGAGGTGTGTGTGTGTGTGTGTGTGTGTGTGTGTGTGTGTGTAAAACACATCTAATCTCCTGAACTATCACCTCATCATTTAACATGATACTAACACACATCAAAACGCTGCTGCGGGCCACACACTCTCAACCCTGCGTGTGTGTGTGTGTGGGATTATGCAATTAAATTTCCCTTTTTTTTCCGGTCATTCCAGTGTGATGTCATCACCTCAAGTCTTTCTTTCATGTCTTGTCTTTGTCTGTCTGTCTGTCTGTCTGTCTGTCTGTCTGTCTGTAGGAGGGTAAGAGTAGCTGCGGCGTCTGCTTCAGTCATATCTCTTTGAGGTGGAATGACTTTTTTGAGCCACATTTCATCACGTTACACTGGTTTTCTTAAAGGTACAGCGCATGAAATGAAATACTGTCATGTCACAAATGTAGAACACAAAAGGAGATGTTTAGCAGAATGTTCATGCTGCTTTTTTTCCCATATAATGGAAGAGAATGTGGCTGACAGGATTCAAAATGACAAAAACACCATTAAAGTATCATAAAAGTTGTTAAAAGAATGAAGAATAGAGCAAAGCTAAAGTCACTTTTCCCTTCTGGCTCATACACATTTTTAAACAAGGATGTATCACACCAGATTTTAAGTTTTTGACGCGAAATGGCATTCGATTTGAGAAGTTTGCTACAAAAAACTGTCTTATGCCTTCTGAACACGTCAAATATCGCAGAAGAGACTTCTGTATGCAAGTATATAAAAACGTCTTGAAAACATATTTAAACTAGTCACATTTCAAACTATAGTGGATCACATGGAAACTATATTTCAGTGACTCGCTGCTATTAAACTCCAGTCGTATTTCAGCTCCAGCCTCTGAGAGGATCTTTCCCCTGATTCTCTCTTACACAGAAGTGACTCTGCTAACGGATGGTTCACGTTATTTCATAAAGTGAATTACGAAACTACAATTTTCCTAAAGTTACTGTTCCACCTCATGCGAGCCGCTGCCAGCATTCATCCCTTGCCTTCATTACAGCGTTTTAGAGTCTCACACGGGACGGAGTTTGAGCCCAAAAGCGCCCTTGGGTTTAAGCTACACCAGTAGACGATGACATCATGTGAGGGCACACACACCTCAGGCTATATGTGTGTGTGTGTGTGTTTTCCGGCCATCTTGAGTTTCCTCAGCAGTGGAGCTCCAGGCCTCTGGCTGTCGTAACTCTGTGTGTGTGTGTGTGTGTGTTTTCCTCGGCTGTCGTGCGCTCACAGAGCTGGAACATGTTTCTAGAGGAGCTTTTAACAAGCGATCACGTTTACCAACCGACTCACACTGACTAATGCAATACAACACCGCACACATAAAACACACACACACACATGCAGCAGAGTTAGTGGGGAGAGTCACGCTAATGCCTGAGAGTGTTTATTGTTTATGTAATTTAGAGATATACAAATACATTTAAAATATGTTTGGGGTTGGTTAGAATTGTAATGTTTTTGAAAAAAGTCTCTTCTGCTCATCAAGGCTGCATTTATTTGATCAAAAATACAGGAAAAACTATAAAAATTGTGAAATATTATTACAATTTAAAAGAACTGTTTTCTTAGTGAATATAGATTAAAATGTAATTTATTTCCGTGATAATATTTTATGTGAATTTTTGCAATTTGGAAATGTCAGAATGCAAAACATTGTGGTCCTAATATATGCTTTATTTTTTATTTATTTACATATTTATTTGATTTGAAATGTTTACATTCATTGACCATTGTGAGATTCACTCATAAACTGACTACATGCATGTGTGCAGAAAGACATCAAATCAAGTTTAATGGCCTTGTGGTTATAAGAGAGAATAGAGCACTGAAGATGCTTGAATTAAACAATTCTGAACATATCTTCTTTATGTCTAACAAGTTTGCAGAGTTAAATGCCTCCCTACACAGCATTTACATCATCAGATGCCAAAGCTGTTCCAAAAGGTACAGGCAGCATAATTATTTTGCCTTCTAAGATCCCTTATTTTGGCCAAATATAAGGCAGCATCACATGCATGCTTCACAGAGGAAAAGAGAATTATATTGTAATTTGTTCTATACTAAAAAACATATTTAAATGCAAGATAAAATAGTTTAATATAATAAAAAACAGACCATTTTCTGTGTATTCTGCCTATGTTTAATAGAATACTACATAATTGCTTTAGCAGCATGTACATGTCAAACTCTGTTGTAATCAGTTGTGAGAGTAGAGCGTTTCAAATCAGTGAGGATCCATTTCATTTTGCTGTCTGTGTAGCAGCAGACAGCAGGGCAGATCAGTGGGTTTGAAAACGGAGCCAGCGAGCGAGAGCAGGAGGTGATGTGAGGTAGTGACACAGGAGGAATGGAAGTAATTTGTGAGTCAATTGGCTGACTGATTTTTAAGCAGTTTGTGAGGAAAAGCCAGCCGTCACACACACACACACACACACACACACACTCTCTCTCTCTCTCTCTCTC
>NW_015505615.1:40967-59087 GCF_001515645.1 Sinocyclocheilus grahami | reverse complement strand
CTCTCTCTCTCTCTCTCTCACACACACACACACACACACACACACACACACACACATACACATACACACACACTCTCTCTCTCTCTCTCACACACACACACATACTCTCACACTCTCTCTCTTGCACACTTGCACACTCTCTCTCTCTCTCTCTCACACACACTCTCTCTCTCTCTCTCTCTCTCTCTCACACACACACACACACACTCTCTCTCTCTCTCTCTCTCTCTCTCTCTCTCTTACACACGCACACACACACCCAAACCCAAACCCAAACCCACCCACGTCATACAAATATTTGTAAATTTTTAAGCTTGATGTGAGTAATTCATTGCCACAGATTCTGACCATTTGTGGCGAACCCTGACAGCCCTTTTCCCTGTATATCTGCTGTAGTCATGCTCTGAACCAGAACTACACACACACACACACACTCTCTCTCTCTCTTTCACAGACTCGCCAACATCTCGTTTGCTCTCGGAGAGAAAGAGAAAGAAAAACATGAGGCGTATTATTATTTTACCTGTCAGAAAACAATTTTCCACATGCTAGAATAATAGTGCAGTGATGAAAACTCTGAAATAGCACAAATGGAAGTACAGGAATGATGTAGTGAGCAAAACATGTGACACAAATGAAAACTCTCTTATGTTTGAGCTTCTAGATTCATCATGACATGCATCCTGAGATGGTTTTAAACATTAAAGTTTAGACACACGTGCACAAATATTCATAAACACATTTAAAGACTCTTATTTCTGTCATGACATGCATCATAAATAAGCTACAGAATGTCAAATGAACAAACTCAGATTCATGTCAGATTTATAAAGCTCTGCATTAAAAACGAATATGCATAAGTTAACAAAAGTCTCTTTCAAATATGCATACAGTACTACACACTGTACATTGTGTGTGTGTGAAAAATTGCTCGGAATATCTCTCAGAGGAGACACACGGAATTCTCTCCTCTGCCAGAAATACTGAACACACACACACACACACACAGAGAGAGAGAGAGAGAGAGAGTGAGAGATATTCCCATTCCGGGTCTGTGCAGCATTCCAATTTCATATTTTATTCCAAGTGTGAAAAGCAAACAGAATCCAAGCTTCAGTTGCTTCAGTATCATTTCCTGAAATCCGTTCTTTATTATTCTGACTGTGTCGCAGACTGAAAGAATAACTCACCCTTACTGTGGACTGACTGACTTCTGTGGAACACAAAAGGAGATGCATTTCTCAGAATATAAGTTGCATTTTTCTATCATCTGAAACCTGCTGCGACTCATATTCCAAAGTGACTTATTTAATGGTACTAAGTTAACACGAAGCATGCAAAACATGTGCAAAGCTCACACATTTGGATTTGTGCCGAATCACACAACGGTAATTAGAGTTTTACTTGAAATATATTCATTTAGGCTTAGCGTATATAATAAATGCTGTTTATAACATAGTGTTTGTAAATGTTTAGTTATATTTACTGGTATTTTACATTATTGCTGAATGTAATAATACAAATATATTATAAATTCTATATTATTCTATATAATATAATTCTATAATTCAACTATCAAAATAATTGTAATTATATATATATATAAATGTATTATTATTATTATATAAATATTAAGTATAATATAGAAAGATTGTATATATAAAAATGGTATAATATATAATATTGTTTTACACACTGTACATTGTGTGTGTGTGAAAAATTGCTCGGAATATCTCTCAGAGGAGACACACGGAATTCTCTCCTCTGCCAGAAATACTGAACACACACACACACACACACAGAGAGAGAGAGAGAGAGAGAGTGAGAGATATTCCCATTCCGGGTCTGTGCAGCATTCCAATTTCATATTTTATTCCAAGTGTGAAAAGCAAACAGAATCCAAGCTTCAGTTGCTTCAGTATCATTTCCTGAAATCCGTTCTTTATTATTCTGACTGTGTCGCAGACTGAAAGAATAACTCACCCTTACTGTGGACTGACTGACTTCTGTGGAACACAAAAGGAGATGCATTTCTCAGAATATAAGTTGCATTTTTCTATCATCTGAAACCTGCTGCGACTCATATTCCAAAGTGACTTATATACATAATACATAATGACTTATATCATAACTATGACTTTTTATCTCATAATTTCAATTTTTTATTTATATAGTTTTTCTATAATTTAATATAGTTTTAATTTAATTTATATTTTTTATATATTACAGTAAAATAAATATATAAATTATATTATAAAAATGATTATATATACACACACACACACACACACACATATATGATTTATTACATTAAAATGTCACATTTGTCAAAATTATGAAAAAAGATAATTCATAATTTTGACTTTTTTCAGAATCATGACTGTCATAATACATAATGACTTATATCATAACTATGACTTTTTATCTCATAATTTCAATTCAAATTAAAATTTTTTTGTTAAAATTATGACTTTGTGTCTCAAAAGTTTGACAATATATTTTAATTCACACCAAAGTGACTTATCTGTGTTTTTTTTGTTTTTTAGTACTCAAATATTAGTTTTTTATTTATTTTTATTTATTTATTTTTTAATACAATTTTGAGAGAAATTTTGACCCTGGCGCAACTTCTTTAAAAATGTGAAGTATTATGCACTAATTTAATAGTGCTTTTATGGAGCTTTTTGTTGTTTTTTTGAGCTTATGCAGCTCCGGTCTCCTTCCGCTTTCATTGCTTGACAAGCTGACAGCAGCTTTCATTTTTGTCTTTTTGTTTTCCAGAGAAAAAGACAGTCATGCGGGTTTGGAACGAGACGAGGGTGAGAAACTGTACATGAACAATACACACATAAACATGGTAAAGCTGGACGGAAAGTATTGAACCAGTACAAACACATTCTGACAGCGCAGGAAATATTAACGCTCGCAGACGGCCAAGAGTCCTGCACTGGAGGGGAAGGGCGGCCTTGTTCTGTTCGTTTAGTCTGGAGGATCCTCAACATCGCTCCGGAGAGATGACTCAGTTTTAAATGGGAAATACCTTGAGTGTGTGTTTGTGCGTGTAACGTCTCACACAATCCAGTTTGTGCTTCCTGAGGGGAAAAACATCAGCTTTAATGTCCTGAAACCTGGAGACTTTATTGTCCCCAGGGGACTCTTTTTTCTGTCCTTCTATCCATTTGTTTCTGTTCCTCTGTTCCAGAATGACTTTAACAGTCCAAGAGTTCAGAAGAATTATGTGTTTATGTGTTGTGTGTAGTTGTGTCGTTTCAACAGGGCCCTAACAAACACCAAACACGCCATGAGGGGACACACACCCCATATTCATAGAACACATATTTGGCAGGACACCACTGGGACTCTTTGTGTTATAGATTATGTTCAGAAAGGAATACTAGTGTACGGCATACACCTGCTGGAAAAACAGCTTAATCCAGTCTAAGCTGGTTTGCTGGTCTTCCTGCCTGACAAAATGTCATGGGGCCCCTATAAAAGTAGCCAACCAGGCCAGCTAACGCCAGCAAACTAACTTTATTCTGCCTATAGGTACTGCTGTTGTACTATATAAATAAAACACTGAACCCAGACCCTGGAGAGCCAGACGCTGCAGTCCAGACACACAAATGATCCTGCGGTTCACGGTGACACGGTCTGGTGGGTTTGCTCTGTTTTCTTTGCTTAAAGACAATGTGATATTAAAGTTGATTTACTCTTAATAGCTACATATTCCTGGTCTGCACACAATCTTTCTGCAAAACTTTCCTTTTCCGCTGACATCACCAAGGCTGTGTGGGCTGTTGGATAATGCATAGAACTCTTTTACAGAATACATTCTGTATTTATTAAATAATTACTTAATAAAGTAATTCTATTACTAATTTTATTATTAAATTTGAATAATTAATTAGTTTAGACCTTTGAGTGTTTATGATATGAAGATTGTCTCTTATTAGGTCATCCATAGGA
The DNA here is from genome assembly GCF_001515645.1 of Sinocyclocheilus grahami. NCBI lineage: Eukaryota > Metazoa > Chordata > Actinopteri > Cypriniformes > Cyprinidae > Sinocyclocheilus > Sinocyclocheilus grahami. The sequence goes on along the minus strand of NW_015505615.1, from coordinate 55,121 downwards.
AAGAAAAATCACAAATCAGATATCTTTAATATCTCATTATGTGCATTGTGCGTTTTTATTTTGCACATTTAATTATCATTATGAAATGCAATCATTTTAATGATCATAAAAACTATTATGTAGTTTATATATATATATATATATATATTATAGTACATTTTTATATAGTTTATATATGTATATATCATTTTAAAGTATTGATTTTAAAAGTATTGAGTAATTTAAAAACATTAATTAATTAATTTATAAAGTAATAATATTTATGTTAAAACATTTGATATAAAATATATTTGTAATAAAAAATAAAATAAAATGTTTATAATAAAAAAATTGAAAAAATTATAAAAAGATTTATATATATATATTAATTCAGTCTCCTGCTGTTTTTCTCCTTTTCTCCCCTGTAATCTCCTCTTTAATCTCTCAAATACTATACACCAAGAACTGATTCATTTGTGTCTAGTTATATTTTTCCTGGAAAAAATTTAAACATGCAACGAATCTGAGGCCTCCAGAGCTCTAAAAGAGAAACTCTGAGCGCCTGAACCAGACCAGATCTAAAGAAGTGTGTCACTGTAGTGTTCAGGTTTCTGTTTGTGTTCCCCGGATACGGACTCGTCTTTACGTTCACTTTCCTCTGGATTGTGTGCCATGCGTCCCTGGCAGAGGCTTCAAAGCTAACGCTAATGCTATTACTAGCTCAGTAATGTGTACGTCTCAAAGTTAAAGCGCTGGAGTTCAGATATGGAGACCACACTGAGCGAAACGTCTCAGTTATGCTCGGCGGCGTCTCAAGTTAACCGACCAAGTTTAACGTGCGTTCTCAAGGGAAAGGTCGAGTCTTAAGCACGTCTATTAATACGCACACATTTAAAGACGGTCACACATGCACAACGATGAAACCCAGAGAGAGGACAGCTGTCAGCTTTAGCTGCTGATCTCAGACCCTAATCATGACACCAAATACACACATATTTCTCAGTGTTTTTCAAGCTGTTGCTGACTTCAAGTCTTCCGTTGACTGGGATCAAATGGATTTATTGGTCAGTTTCATATGTGTATAATCACTTTTTGCATTTCAGACAAAGACAGGGCACTTTTTTAGCACTAATACAACAAAATGACCAGTAAATGAGGTGCGTTAGGGGAGTAATTGATGATTTATGTTATTCTGTCATTGCTGTGCTGCCGCAGAGGATGATGGGAAATGTAGTTTTGTCACTGAGGCCTGTGTTATCATTATCACTATCCTTCATCAGCAATCATTTGGATAAAGCTAAATTACACAATTAAAACTGAATATATAAAACTCAGAATATAGAATAGAAAATACTAGAAATTAAGTGGAGGAATTCCAGATGAATGAGGTAAGCATTCATTGCATTGTGATTGACGGAATCAGGAGGCAAGCTCCTCCCACACTGTAAAAATGATTTTTACAAAAAAAATAAAACATAAATAAATAAAATTAAGATTATTGGAGTATGTTTTTCATGTTACACTGTAAAAAATTACCGTGAATTTAACGGTAAAATACTGTAAAAATGCTACAGTAAAAACCTGTTAAATGGTTAACGGTAAATTCCCCTACCATATACGGTGAAAAACTGTATTGGACATTACATGTATTGGACATTAATTTTACGGTAGTATACCGTTTTTGGAAGTGAAAAATTTTTTTTGATGTTTTTTTGTTGAAATAACTATGTTTCTTCTTAGTTTTTTCTTATCAGTTTTGTATATTAGGGTTGTGTGTTACACCTAATGTTGTTAAATGAGTGTTTATTAGATTGTATTACAAAGCTACAAAACAGATTTCAGTATTTCAATAGGTTGGTATAGTATCATTATGTCAGTTCATGAAATTATGGTATTTCACTGTAAATTTAAGTTAAAACCGTAAAACCTAAAATGTTGCTACCATATTTTTTACAGTAAAATTCCGGCAACCACAGCTGCCGTTTTTTACCGTACATTTTACGGATTTTTTTTTTACAGTGTACTTATTAGCAATTTCTTGAGTGAATATTGTTTCAAAGTAAATTGTAGCCTATTAAACTTTTTTCAGTGCATTGTAGTCAACATAAAACCACAATTTAACTTTCTTAATGCACATTCATGTTGTCATTGTGAACTGGTCATTCTTTTATCTCAAATATAAAAAAACTAAAACAATGTTGTCTTCATAATCTTTTGTCAAAATATACACTGTCATTCAAAAGGTCTGTATAGGATTTTTTCAAAGAACTCTTTTACAGAATACATTCTGTATTTATTAAATAATTACTTAATAAAGTAATTCTATTACTAATTTTATTATAAAATTTGAATAATTAATTAGTTTAGACCTTTGAGTGTTTATGATATGAAGATCGTCTCTTATTAGGTCATCCATAGGAAAGAAAAATCACAAGTCAGATATCTTTAATATCTCATTATGTGCATTATGCATTTTTATTGTGCACATTTAATTATCATTATGAAATACAATAATTTTAATTATCATAAACTGGTCATTCTTTTATCTCAAATATAAAAAAACAAAAACAATGTTGTCTTCATAATCTTTTGTCAAAATATACACTGTCATTCAAAAGGTCTGTATAGGATTTTTTCAAGTTTTTGAAAGAAGTCTCTTCTGCTCACCAAGGCTGCATTCATTTGATTAAAAATACAGAAAAATCTGTAAAATTATGAAATAATATTGCGATTTTAAATGGCTGTCTTCCATGTGAATATATTGTAAACTGTAATTTATTCCTGTGATCAAATCTGAATTTTCAGCATCATTACTCCAGTCTTCAAGTCTCAGGGCGCCGCAGCAAAGATAGCTGCCTACTGTTCCAGGTGTGTGTGTGTGTGTTCACGACTCACTGCTGTGTGTGTGCACTTGGATGGGTTAAATGCAGAGCACAAATTCCAAGTATGGGACACCATACTTGGCTACACATCCCTTTCACTTCACTTTTTTTCCACTATGTGTGTGTGCGCAAAGGTTTGTGGTAATGATGTGTGTAAAGGTGTGTGTGTGAAGGGTTAAATTCCTCCAGCGTCTCCCAGGTCTGGTGTGAATGTCCTGTTTAATGTAAACAGTGAAAGAACACACGGATGACAGTGGGATTAATGAAGGGGGGAGGGAGAGGGAAAAATGTGATGTGTAATAGAGCGGGAGGGGAGGCTCCACATTACAAGCGATGATACACAGTGAATTACAGCCTGTGTGTGAGTTTATTTAAACATTAAGCTCTATGAAACACACACAGCTCTGATCTCAGTCAGATATCGCAAACACAAGGCTGATCTTACACTCAAACACACACCAGCATCCATCACTCACAGACGTCGTGTTTAGCCTGGCTAGAATCGGACACCTTCATCTGGTTTGATTGATCCAAACATGTTTAAATGCTGAGAAAGTATAAAAATATGTTGGCAGGTAAAAGCTGCTCCGAGGAAAACGAGCGTTTAGTTGAACTTTGAGGAGTTTTGTGTTGGCATTTATAGTCTGTTACAGAAATATGAAACAAGCTGTAAACACTCATTACCAGAGAGACTATACAAACTAACAAAGAGCACACTGTTCTCTGCTCTTCACGTTTGGATTCACAACAACTTTTTGCTGTCCACAGACTGCTTTGAATGAAGAGACATAAATTAGTAGTTCACCCTCCCCAAAAAAAAATTGCTGAAAATGTGCTCACCCTCAGGTCATCCAAGATTAAGATGAGTTTGTTTCTTCATCAGGTTTGGAGAAATGTAGCATTTCATCACTTGTTCACCAACGGATCCTCTGCAGTGAATGGGTGCCGTCAGAATGAGAGTCCAAACATCTGATAAAAACATCACAATAATCCACAAGTAATCCACAGCACTCCAGTCCATCAGTTCACATCTGGAGAAGACAAAAGCTGAAACAAATCAAGATATTTTCATACCATTGCTTCCATCTAAAATATGAGTCCATAATAACGCTTCCTCCAGTAAAAAAGTTCATCTCCTGTTGTCTCTCACGTCAGAATCCAGCCACATATTTGTTTAGAGCTGTTTTGGCTTGTAAACGCTGCTTGATCTGTGCAGATTTCTCTCCTGATTCACACCAGACCACTTTTACACCGGAGGAAGCGTTATTATAGATTATGGACTCAGATTTTAGTTAAAAAGGTCTTAATGCTGGATTTGTTTCAGCTTTTGTCTTCTCCAGATGTTAACTGATGGACTGGAGTGGTGTGGATTATTGTGATGTTTTTATCAGCTGTTTGGACTCTCATTCTGACGGCACCCATTCACTGCAGAGCATCCACTGCTGAGACACTGATGCAATGCTACATTTCTCCAGATCTGATGAAGAAACAAACTCATCCTAATCTTGGATGACCTGAGGGTGAGCACATTTTTAGCCATTTTTTTAGCCATTGTAACCATTTTACAGTACACACAATATTTTCATATTTCTACAAACTGAAAATGACACTTTTCTTTAATGAGATTTCAGTTTAAATGTAATCCTGATTTACAGCCTTGATTATGTTTGTGTTGTAGTTTAATCTTTTTAGTTCTGTCTTGTTATTTAAAATCAACTTTTATTTTATATCTTCAGATTTCATTTTAATTTTAGTTTGACTAATTTTACGTGCTTTTTTTCATTTCTGTTATTATTATTTTTCCATTTTTATCTTTAGTTGAATTGTTTTAGTAATTTTAGTACTTAAAACTTATTTTAGCTGCCAAGGAAATATTTCTAATTTTCATTAAAGTTTTGTTAAGTTGTTCATCTAATATATATTTTATAGCCAGTTGAATGAAAACAAGTTTTACTTAACAAGAAACACTCAGGTTAAGATCAGTATGATCAGTACATACAGTGAATATTGACTTCCTAACTGCCATGTAATGCAACAGCGCCACCTGCTGCTACTTTAATGAGTCTCTGTTCAGTTCAACAACAGTTTCCATTGTCTGGCAGCACCACTTCAGTTTTTTTTTTTTAAATCTTTGCTGATGTATTTTCTATCAGATTAGATTTGCCTTTATTTTTTTGTATGTATTTTGGTGAGTTTAATACATATTCATAAGCCTCCCTATGTAATTCTAAAGGTTTTTAAATATATATATTAGGTCATTGTTTTCTAACAAAAAAAGTACCAAAAACTACTGTGGTAATGCCATCTTTTGACATGATACAATGGCAATTCCATGTTTTTTTTTGGACATGTACAGTACCACAGTAGAACCAGTGTATTCCTAGAAGTATAATGGTACTGGTAATAATTTAGTACATTAAAATAATTTTGATACCATTACAATACTTTTTCTCAAGCTATTTTGTCTTAACAATTATTATCTGCATGTTCTCTTATTATTAGCAGTGAGTCTTATTCCTGGAAACACATTTATAAAGTGGGTTGAGCTTGTTGGTAGACTGTCGCTTAGCTGTGGTTGTGTAGTGTGTGTGTTTTGGAGTGTGTTCAGAACCCCTGCGGCCACTAACTCGGAGGAACAGTAACATTTCATCACGGCTGACATTTCCCACATCTCTCTCTCTCTCTCTCTACCGCGTTAAAAACTCCCAGCCTGTCAGCCAACTCCTCCACCGCGCTTGTCCGGATCCGTGGAATGTGTGGTGTTGAAAGTGTGTGTGTGTGTGTTTTCCCCGGTGGGGTGAGTGTGCTTTAGTTTACGTCCATTTGGCTCTTTCCTGGGGTCTTAATTCCTGTGTGCGCTCAGACCGGAGGTTATGAGCCCTGCAGCTGTGCAGAAACACACTTCGTAGTTGCCCCAGCAACCGCGCCAGCTTCTCTGCTCGTGCGCCACAACAACATTCTCTCAAGCGGCTCTTGCACATCCAGCCGACAAATGATACGGATTTGATATCGACGATGCGTTTAAAATCGCACGCAAAGCGCGTTCTTCACAACCGACTGCGTTCCGTGTAACAGAAGCGCTTGTTTTATTTTTTTCAGGAGTAAATTCCCTTCATGTGAGACTGAGAGATGTTGGTTAGCTTAGCCTAGCGCGCTAATCCTTCATCAAACTGTCACAATCTGTCGGGCGTTGATTTCAATACTCCGTAAGACGCTCTTTCTCTTCATTTATTGTCCTCATTATGTACTTAATGCGTTGTATTTGTGCAGTGTGTATGTTTGTGTGGCAACAACGTTAGCTGTGTGTTAAACTTTAGTAATCTTTGGTCCAGATGCCAGGTTTCGTTATGTTTTAATTTATTAAACCGATAAAAATAGCTCTAAATGCACAAAGAAATCTCTAAACTGGACCTTTTCAGCTCATAAAACTGAAAACTAGAAATTAAACAGTTTGCATAAAATGTCGATGCTTATTTTTAACACCCATTGAGCTTTTGCATTGTGACGTTTTGTGTTAAATTGTAAAATAAATAAAATCCGATTTGAAGTTGGATTGAAATTGGGCCTAAAATGTCACAGGCCTGTAATTGATATTTACCTGTCTGTCTGTCTGTGCATGCAGTGAAAGGTATTATAATTTGAATGCAATCATAAACAGCAGTTTTGTTATGTAGATTTATCATTTTTATTGGGAGAAAATATGGAAGCTGACTGTATGATTTCTTCAGTAGCTGTTTTCTATGTCCTGTTTTTCCTCGGTTGGGATCTCTGTAGCTGATGCATGTGATATTCAAACAGGTGAAAGATGCCGCCCGGGACAGACGACCCTCGTAAACTCTTCATCCTGACCACGGCGGGAAACTACTTCCGTCTGGACACCCCGGCGTCTCTGTCCACCTGCCGTCCTCTCGATAACTTCTTAGACGATAGCAACGAATCCCTGCTCACCGTCACCAGAAACGCAGATGAGCTGCACTTCTCAAACAAGGTGCTGTGAGCTACATACAGCTGTGATATATACTTATATCGCAGTATTTTTCACGTGTAAGTCACACAACAAATGAAAAATAGTTTGCTGCTAAATGACTTGATTGAAATGTTTTTTTGATGTATTTTGTTTCTTTCTTTCAGAAATACTCCATTTGACAGTGTGCATGAACCAGTGTTATTTTAGTATTATTTATATACTTCTTATGGCAGTGTTTCCCAACCTTTCTTTAGTCGCGGCACCCTTTGGAAATTTTAACAATCTTGTGGCACCCTACAAAATTAATTGTCACAATATTTGAATTTCTAACTTCGATGTGATAATATGAAAAGTATAGATATTCGGTAGAACAGGGAAGAACTGCAGAATGTCATACAGATATTTTTAATATTATTAAAAAGTGTTGTCCATCAACGGTGGCAATCCGCAGGCTAATTTCTAATGAAGAGACCAATTTATATGACAGATTTGAATGTAGGTTTTTATACATATGTAAACATTATTTAATTACCATTATAACTAGCTATCTCACACATTTTTGCTCACTCAGCGTTTTTATTGTTTTACAGCGGGGTAATTTTGTTGCAGTAGCACGAGATAGCTTGATTTCAAACTTTGAATTGAATAAAAAATGACAAGTAAGCAGTCAGTAATAAAATAAGAACAAATAAAGAAATTAATAATGATAGCACAAATAAAAAATAACGACAGGCCTTCGAATTAAATAAATTGTTTTTTAGTTTTTCGGGTAGGTCTAACACACAGTAGGGCTATTAAGAGATTTTAATTTTTTTTTACCAATTATCCAAATAATGTTTAGTCCTAGAAAGCTATTATTATCAGAGGACACCTGAGCATAACATAGCGGTTAGCGGATCAATGAATGAGAGGGCAGCGTTACCAGAGTTGCCCATATACCACACCATGTTACAACACAGTAGGGCTATTGCAGACAGAAACAGTACTGTACTACATCCATGTGTCCTGTCGGCTCAATTTGTGAGTAGACTTTGCTGTTCTGATGAGCATGAATGGTATATGAGTGGAGCGACTGAGCGGAGCACACACACATAGAGCGGATAATACGCAGAGCGTCACTCCACGTGAAAGTGAAACCTGAGCGGTGAACTCATTTTTTTTCGGCAGCCGAAATTTCGGTGCATCTCTAATTATCCTTTTTTCCGACATCAGAAATGGATATTATGTAATAGATGCTTTTTTGAACATTTTGGCAATTTAAAAATATTTAAAAAGTATTTTTTACACGGCACCCCTGCTCTCAACAGACGGCACCCCGGTTAGGAAACACTGTCTTATGGTATTCAATAATATTTTGAATTAGCTTTTATTTTTATATTTTTTATTTTTTATCTTATATATATATATTTTTTTAAATATTATAATTCATATTTTTATATTATATTTTATATATATTATATTTTAATTTGAGTTTGTTTTAATAATTTTTTATGGGCTTTTGTCATTTTTATGACTTGTTTTTTAATATTTTTATTAAGCTTTCACTTATTTTTATTTTAGTTTTATATTTGATCTAGCTATACTGTATGATGATTAAATATCTTACATCGGCACAACCCTTCATCAAAGCATCATTTTTCCCACAGTTTTCACACAAGAAAGAATTATTTTTAAGCAATTAGATATTTGCACCAATATATATATAGCAATATTTATCTACATGTATTTTTACTACATGATAATTTTATTACATGAAAAATTTATTTATACATTTTTTATTTTATATATATTTTTATTTTTATATTATAATTTATATTTTTATATTATATTTTATATATATTATATTTTAACTTTAGTTTAAGTTTTAGTAATTTTTTATGTGCTTTTGTCATTTTTATGACTTGTTTTCCAATAATTTTATTTAGCTTTCACTTATTTTTATTTTAGTTTTATATTTTATCTATCTACACTGTATGATGATTAAATATCTTATACTTGCATCGCACATCGGAAAATGATATCGAAAAATTTATTTATAAATTTTTTTAATAGATGAAAAAATTAATGCGTAAAACGATAAATTAAAACAATTTTTAATGCACGCTTCAGTGAGCACTTTTTGAGTGAGGATGAAAATGAATCTTTATTTACCTAGCACGTTGAACTGATTAACTGGCATAAATTAAATCAAATTAATCAAAAACTAATTCAGTGATTCATTTTCATGTAGCGTGCTGATTTATTTCAGAGCCACAATCTTCAGCAAACTTAATGGTCAAAATAAAAAGTGCATTAAAATCACTACAGTATTCATGATAATTAGCATAATTGTATATTGCAATATTGAAATAATATTCAATAAATCGCAAATGTTCAGTATATCGCTCAGCTCTGCGTTCAACTACCAAACATTGTCAGAAAATGCTGAATTATGGCTCATGTTGTCTCTGTGTAGCTGGAGAACATGGACGTCGACAGCAGGGTTCTGCTGTTCTTCAAACCTCATCCGTGTGTGGTGAGCGAGGAGAACCTGCACCGATCCGTCCTGGTGTCCTCTATGCTGGAGTCTCCCATCAGCACCCTGTACCAGGCCTTGAGACAGGTCTACGGCCCCGTCCTGCTGCAGGTCAGGTGCAGACACATGGGACGCGTTTCACGTGGATGTGAATTTGCTGTTGGGTTTGTAATGCGTGTTGTGTGTGTTTTCTGCAGGATGATAAATGGAGTCAGTCGTTCGACTCAAAGCTTCAGTCTCTGCTCACGGATCTTGAGGTCGGGCTGGGCTCTGTGCTCAGACACTCACACCCAAAGGATTCTGGGGAACGGAGTCATTCGGAGACGGATGTGTTGAGTGAGTTCTCATTCAAACCCCTGCTTTTCCCAGCTAGTACCTTTATGCATTTAGACTCCACATACTGGTGTGTGCAGGTATCATGACCCCTCTGGATGAGTTCGGCTTCTGGGCTGATGTCAGTCGCTCCGGACAGCATAGCAGAGAGAGAGACAGAGCGGCACACTTCTCTGAACTCTTCACCACCATTGAGAAGGTGCATACATGCACATTTGGACGTGAATGCGCTCCGTCTAACATGTAGTCGTTCAAAGTTACTCCATTTGTTAGTGTGCATGAACCAGTGTTATTTTAGTATTATTGATATTCTATTATATTTTTTATTAATATTTTGAATTACATTTTCTTCTTTATCTTTTCAGTTTTCATTTTCATTTTAGTTGATGTTTTAGTAATTTTGTTAGATGCTTTTTTTATTTTTTTTTATTTCTGTTTAGCTAGCTATTTAGCTAAATTTCAGTTTTTCAATTTAATTTTAGTTCTTCAACTTTTTATTTCTGTTAGTTGCCAAGTTATCATATTTAATTTTAGTTTAAAGTAATTTTGTTATGTGCTTTTGTCATTTTTATTATTTTTGTTTTTTTAATATTCCTATTCAGCTTTAATTTATATTTACTTAATTTTTAGTGCTTTTAGTACTTCAGCTTAAGCTTATTGTTGTTAGGTTAAGTAATTATGTTGTGTTTTTTTGTCATTTTTATTAGTTTTTTTATATTTCTATTTAGTTTTAATTTTTTTTATTTCAGTTTTAGTGATTATAGTACTTCAACTTCAACTTATTTTATGTTAGTTTCCAAGGTAACAGTTTTAATGTAAGTTTTTGAAAGTAATTTTGTTATGTGCTTTTGTACATAACAAAATAGTTATGTACAAATCATTTTTAATAATTTTCATTTTTATTCATTAATTGAATATTTCTATTTAGATTAATTTAGATTTATTTCAGTTTTAGTACTTCTAACATTTCAACTTAAACTCATTTTATTTCAGTTAGATAGTTATGATATGTGCTTTTGTCATTTTTATGACTTCAATATTTCTATTTAGCTTTATTTTTGATTAATAACTTCAACTTATTTTTGTTACAATTATTTGCCAAGGCAACATTTCTAGATCTAATGTAAGTTTTTTTTTTCCCGAGTTTAAGTTTTCAGCTAATATTTATATTTGATTTGATTTCAATTATTTTTGTTCATTTTAAATAGTTTTGAGTTTTAGTTGACAATAACAACACAGGTGTCCATGAACTGGCTATTTACATCAACTTTAAATCAGATCCAATCCGTCTAAGCTGTTTTATGAGAAAACATTTAATATCAGACTTAAAAACCAGGAACAAGTAACCCTACAAGATATCCACATCAACTGTGCATGGTGTGTTTGTTTCAGGACTACAGTAATCTGGACAGTTTCAGTCTGGTGGAGGTACTGGACCTGATTGAGAGCACCCGTGAGACAGTAGATGACGTGTGGAAACAGAATGAGCATGCCCTCTACCCCGAGATACGCATGATCCGACTCATGGATGTCATAGGTGCACAGATCAGATATGGTTGCTAAGTGATAATGATGCTCGACTCAATAATATATCTGATGAAACACTAATGACGTTCCTGATGTATTTGCGTTTACAGACGGAGCTCTCGGCAGGTTTGTACAGAGGAAGCTGAGCACCCTGCGCTTGTGGGATGATCCATATTTCACAGTCAGGGAGGGGCTTAAAGGGGGTGTGGCTGCCTGTGAACAGTGGGTGGCGGCCTGTGAACACCTGACCGGTCAGGTGTGGAAACGCTACTCACCTCATCCGTGGAGCGGAGAGAAGCACTGCCCACAGGGGCTGCAGAGCCTTGCCCAACGATTGGAGGAGGTCAGACTGATGCCTGTCAATCATCTCAGGCAGTATAATCTAGTGCATTACCTCATGACCTGTAGTGTGTGTGTGTTTCAGGTGGTGCAGGTGCGATCAGTGTGTGAGAAACTGCAGCGTTTGTTATCTGGAGGGAAGCTGCAGGTTTCACCCACACGTGTGTATCAGCCTTTCACAGGGCTCAACCCGATACACTACAACCCTTATACTGAGGTACACGAATGCACAAGATCTTCACTGTTATATTGAATATTTGATATATCACTCAGCCTGTCACTGTGTATGTGTCTTCAGCCCTTATGGAGAGCTGCAGTGTCTCAGTTTGATCGACTCATCGCTCCAGCAGAACAGGAAGCAGCTGGAAAGCTCAAGACCTTCATAATAGATGCACAGGACAGTCCACAGCAGGTACACACAATCACACTAGTCTTGTGTATCCAGATGTTTGGCTTTTTGTCCAAATCACAGCTTATTCTAGCCAAGAGCCGCCCACTTAGACAGGAAGAGACCTAATACAACAAAAATAGACAAAATAAACAAAAAATACAGACAAAACATGGATATATACTACCATTCAAAAGTTTGGGGACAGTATGATTTTTAAGGAAATTAATACTTTTATTCTTCAAAGATGCTTTAAATTGATCAAAAGAGACAGTAAAACCGTTTATAATCTAATGAAATTTTTATATTTAAAAAAAACTGTTCTTTTGAATTTTCTATTCATCAAAGAATCCTGAAAAATAAAATGAATCACAGTTTCCACTGTTTTCAACATTGATAATAATCAGAAATGTTTCTTGAGCAGCAAATCAGCATATTAGAATGATTTCTGAAGATCATGTGACACTGAAGACTGGAGTAATGATGCTGAAAATACAGCTGCGCATCACAGAAATAAATTACATTTTACAATATAATCACAAAGAAAACAGTTATTTTAAATTGTAATAATATTTCACAATATTACAGGTTTTTACTGTATTTTTGTTCAAATAAATGGTGAGCATAAGTAACTCTTTCAAAAACATAAATCTTACTGACCCCAATATTGTGAATGGTAGGCTATTAATAAATGCACATAAATATTCAGTTGTTTTCCCAGCAGACTGTTATAAACGCATGCATTTTGACTCATGAATTTGCGTAATTGCATGCATTGCATAAATCTTCCAATTAGATTTAAGCATGCCACTTTGCAAATGCTCTTTCAGTTTTGACATGCAGTGTGCATCAGACTGTCTGTGTGCTTGATGTTTGTGACTGAGAGCAGATTTGGAATGAACTCTCAGACATACAGATGCACGCACAGCTGTACACTGTTGTTGTCTTGTCTTCGTTTCAGCTGCTGCAGGTGTTTCAGAAACACAGAGAACTGATCAAACGACCCACAATCAGCAAAGAACTGCAGCCCGAGAGAGAAACGCTCCTGACGCGACTGCTGGACTACAACAAGGGTCAGATCACACACACTGAGCAGTACAGCACAGATTCACTTAAACAAAACCTCATAAACGTCTGATTTGAAATACTCAAAATGAGGTATATATATATAAAAAAAAGTCATGTCCACATTAGGAGAGCCTATGATGCCTAAAAATGCTGTCTAGGTAGGCAGCTCACTAGAGTTTAGTACATAGTTTTACAAATGACTAATGCCAATTAAGAACTTTTTCTGAACGCTACATTATTGTTCTGTTCACTAATGAAGCTATGTAGATTATTATAAAATTCAACTGTTGTACGGTCATAGATTTACATCAGTGTTATTTTAGAGTAATAATAACAATAATACTACTACTAATAAACATTTATTTGTATAGCACTTTTCTTACATGAATTGCAGCTCAAAGTGTTTCACAGGATAAAATAGATCAATAAAAGATACAATTTCACAAAATATCAATGTAAATAAGTTCACAAGGTAAAATAGAAACATAATAACAAACACTGAAAATAGGATTTCACATAAAATTCAAATCAATTAAATACTCATAAGCAACTTTAGAAATATAAAGTATTTATTACATTTTGATTAGGGATGCACCTGGTATCGGGCCCGATACTGAGCTCCTGTACTCGTACTCGTACTCGTTAAAATGCCCCGATACCAAACGCGATACCACACAGCATGTGATAAGCGCCATATTCAGACAAAGAAACACCGACAACAGACAGCAGAATGGAGTTAAGGATGTCTACTACGAAGTATATGTATGCAATGAATATAACGTTAAACATTCAGTATTTACGCCTGTATAGCTGATGTGCGCGAGCTGATAAATAAAGCAAGCTGAGTGGATTGAGCGTGCGGCGGCGCAGATGCGCGAGCTTGTCGAGTGAATATACCTTTCTCACAGACATCACTGGAAAGTTTGTAGTTTGGTCGGATATGTCAAAAACAAGTAAGTAAAACAATGCACAAGTTACTTAATGGTAGAGAGAGAGAGAGAGAGCGCACGCACTTCTGTTGGGTGATCTTTGATGTTCACTCACTTAGCACACGCATCATTTGGATTAAAACGAAATCGTAAAAATAAGACCATTCATGCGGCATTCACTATAAACATAATTTATTTTCAACCTTAGGCATACACGACTTTCTGGC
>NW_015505615.1:38806-40646 GCF_001515645.1 Sinocyclocheilus grahami | reverse complement strand
AAAATTCTTCATACAGTGGACTACCAGTAAAATTGATACAAATCTGGGACCAAAAATTATTGGGGAAAAACATTGAAGTTGAGGTTTGCATGAAGCTGGGTGACAGCATGCCCAGGAGACTACAGACTGTCATTAAGGCTAAGTGTTGCCCGACTAAGTATTGATAGTTATGTAAACACTGTCATACTAACAGCTGTCTAATTTTTGGTTGATTGTAATCTATTACATATCTTTCTATCAAAGTTATCTGACATTATCAAGATGAATTTGTTCTGACACAGTTTAACTCTGAGTTCTTATCATATTTTATTACCATTTTCTAAACCATAGCGAATAAACTGTGATAATGTGAGAAATGTTGAAGGTGTCTGAATAAATGTTGGTTTGACTGTATCTATTTGATAAATGAAGTTAACCAACTAACAATATACATACTCTTTTGGCTTCTGTACCCAATATTTAAAAAATGTACAAATGCAATAAAAATATTGGTCTCGGTACTCGGTATCGGCAAGTACCAAAAATAAAAGTATCGGTATCGGGCGAGTACTGGAAAAAGTGGTATCGCTGCATCCCTAATTTTGATTTAGCTTTTATTTTTATATTTTCAGTTTTCAATGTAATGTTGGTTTAAGTCTTAGTCATTTTGTTATGTGCTTTTGTCATTTTTATTAGTTTTTATTTTTAAACATTTCTATTTAGCTTTAGTTTTATTTTTATTTTGAGTAATTTTAGTATTTAAACTTAAATTTGTTTTATTTCACTTAGTTGCCAAGGAAATTTTAATTTAATAAGTTTTTTTATGTTTAAGGTTTTATTTTATTTTAGTTCACAATTGGTGGCTGACTAAATACTTTTTTGCCCCACTGTATATAAACGAAAATGATAATAGTTTTAGTTATAAATTGGCTATTTAATGACTAAGGCTATCTAGATTCATAATTGTCTTCCCATAAGGAGAGAGAGACACTAGAGAGTGCTTCATGCTAGCGGTGTTGTTGTGCAGGGCTGCGGGTGGATTTTGAGAACCGCT
This sequence comes from Sinocyclocheilus grahami, assembly GCF_001515645.1. Classification (NCBI taxonomy): domain Eukaryota; kingdom Metazoa; phylum Chordata; class Actinopteri; order Cypriniformes; family Cyprinidae; genus Sinocyclocheilus; species Sinocyclocheilus grahami. The sequence continues at coordinate 39,613 of NW_015505615.1, read as the reverse complement.
GTCACGGTGCTCCAGGAGAGAAAACCGGCCCTCTAGCAGGACGAAACCTTCCAGAGGTCATCAACAATATTGTGTGGGTCAGACAGCTGCTGCTTAAGGTTCGGACACACAGACCATTTTCATCAACACATACTAATGTAGAGAAGCATTTAAGTGAACCATTTAATAGAGCATTGAAGGTGGTGAAGGACTTGAATCTGTCATGAGTTACAGCAGCTGAAGTATGTGTGTGCAGGTGGAGGACTCTCTGAAGATGGCCGACGCGTTGCTCTCTGATCTGTCTGGGTTTCGGCCGCTGCTCCGTTTCTGTGATGAGCTGCAGGAGCAGATGAGATCGTACGAGCAGGAGCAGTTTGAAGACTGGAGCAGAGACCTGCTGTCAGGACTGTCTGATCCCAAATCTGGAGTCAGGTTAACACACGCACTCGCACTCGCACACTCTCTCTCACACACACACACACACACACACACACACACACACACACACACACACACACACACATGTCTGGTTTGCTATCCTTGAGGGGACTCTCCATAGGCGTAATGGTTTGTCCAGTATTTTCTATTGTCCTACACCAACCCTACACCTAAACCTACCCCTTACAGGAAACTTTGTGCATTTTTAGATTTTCAAAAAACTTCATTCTGTGCGATTTATTAACTTGTTTACCCGTGGGGACCTCAATTCAGGTCTCCACCGTGACACGAGTCCCCATGAGTCTGTGTGTATTCAGGTTTAAGTCCCCACCAGAATAGAAAAACAGGAATACACACACACACACACACACACACACACACACACAAAAA
>NW_015505615.1:6668-36668 GCF_001515645.1 Sinocyclocheilus grahami | reverse complement strand
AAGCAAAATCGCACAGTGAGTGGCGTGAGCACCATCACAGATCTGTCCTGTATGTGTGTAGTTTGCAGGCCAGTAATCGTGTCATGGAGCTGGATCACATGGATGGTAAACTGAAGATCCAGTACTCGGACCGGCTGGTGAGTTTACTCCGAGAGGTGCGGCAGCTCTCCGCTCTGGGCTTCACCATCCCTGCTAAGATCCAGCAGGCGGCAAACACCGCCGACAAGTTCTACAGACAGGCCATCATCCTCAAACAGGTGTGTTAACACACACACACACATATGGAGAGAGTTACTAACTAAAAGTAGCAGTATGACTACTAACTGAACTACATTTTTGAGTATAGTGACATTTCTAAACAGTATTCCATTCAAGAGTGTTCTCTCTTTCAGGTAGTATTAGGAAGTTAGATTCAATTTTGTTAATCAGTTCATTCAGATCAGTGGAATGAATCACTGATTCATTTGAGTCAAAACTCAATATAATTCACACCAAATAAATGCTGCTCTGATTTTTTTTCAAGTCAGTTATACAATCTGATAGTTATTAAAGTCGATAACTATTGTAGCTAGCTACTTCTCTGTTAAAAGTTTTAAGTAGCTTCCCCATCAAATATTGCATTGTATTAAAGCAATATTGTGTGTAGACATGTGTTGTGTGTTTGTTAATGTGTGTGTAAATGTATTTGTGTGTGTTTAACAGGTGGCTCATTTCTACAACACCATCGATCAGCAGATGATCCCTTCTCAACGACCCATGATGCTCGGCTGTGCTCTGGCCTTTGAACAGGTCATCAAGGTAACTCTTTTGTCCTATTTCTGTGAAACTGTATTTTACTGTATTATACAGAGATACACGACCGCTCAAAAGTTTGGGGTTGGTAAGTTTTGAATGTTTTTGAAAGAAGTCTCTTCTGCTCACCATGACTGCATTTATTTGATCAAAATACAGTAAAAACTGTAATATTGTGAAATATTTTTGCAATTCAAAATAACTGTTTTCTATTTGAATATATTGTAAAATGTAATTTATTTCTATGATGCAAAGACGAATTTTCAGCATCATTACTCCAGTTTTCAGTGTCACGTGATCTTCAGAAATCATTCTAATATTCTGTTGTGCTGCTTCATATTTTTGTGGAAACTATGATACATTTTATTTTTCAGGATTCACAGATGAATAGAAAGTTCAAAAGAACAGTATTTATTTGAAGTAGAAATCTTTTGTAACATTATAAATGTCTACTTTCACCTTTGATCAATGCGTCTTTGCTGAATAAAAGTATTAGTTTCTTTCAGATCAAAAAGATTCTTACATTAGTGCATACTAAAGTGTGTACAGGCAGTGTTTTGAATGTCATAGTGTAATAAACTTGTCACATAAGGACTATGCATCATCTGTTTGTTGTATGATATTTGTTTTGCAGCAGAATCCACGGTCTCAATCTCGTGACGAAGGTGGAAAACTCCAGATCACGTGGGAGAATCCTAAAGAGCTGGAGCAGTACATCAGTAAACTGCAGAGTGCCGCAGAGAGACTCTCCACGGAGAACCGCAAACTCAGGAAGTGGCACACCGACTTCACTGACAAGGTGATCTTCCTCTCTCCTCTTCCTCAGTCCTTCAACCTGATACCTCATGCTGACCGTTCTGAGGGTCGACACAAATTCATATTAGCATGGAAGAGCCATTGTGTGTGTGTGTGTGTGTGTGTGTGTGTTTTATAGGTGGTGAGTCTGATGGGAGTGGATCTCCTGCGTCAGCAGCAGAGGTGGAAAGATGCTCTTCAGGATCTCAGGACTGGATTCGCCACACTAGAGTCTCAGGTGATCATGATTCTTCATATCTGCTCAAATACTGCCTTGCTGTCTGCAGAGCGGCTCCGTTTCCAGTAAATGCTGCTCCACACAAACTCATCTCTGCATCTGCTCTGAGTTTGGGTCACTTATAACGTACGTTTGGGAACGCAACTTGTGCCAACCATCTTCCCAAACTTCCCAAATGGTTTTTGACAACAAAAGAGAAGGACTTCCTACTCTTTTCCAAAATAAAAGTGTGATGGTTTAATGTTTGATAATGAAGAAATTGAGACATTTTTTTTATTATACTAGTTGTCTTAAATGCTTTATAATAGTATTATTACTAATGTCTTAATAGTAATAATAGTAATAATTAATATAATGCAATCAATGTAAAAGAATTTTTTTTTTTTAACATTTTAAATCACAGTCATGATTTTTATCAGAAAAATTGCAACATTCTTACCAAAGTGGAACCTCATATGCCTTGTTAGGTGGCACAGTTTTGTCCCTGTGGTGTCTAACAATGCTGTCTACGTAGGCAGTTCACTGGGCTTTGGAACAGTCAATGTTTCTATCAGACTCTTTAAACATCTCTGTTTAAGTGTGTGTGTGTGTGTGTGTGTGTGTTCAGGGGTTTCGTGCAGGAGACATGAGGGCCTGGCGTCAGCACTGGAACCATCAGCTGTATAAAGCTCTGGAGCATCAGTATCAGGTGGGACTGGAGGCCCTCAACAAGAACCTGCCGGAGATTAACATCGACCTCATCTTCAAGTAAGAGCCCTACTCCTCTTGTTGTGTTTTAAAGGAGCAGTTCACTCAAAATCCCTCTGAAACATTTACTCACCCTCATTTGTGGATGAACTATCATTTAATATCTTGCGTTTCTGCAGGCAGGGGCGGCTGCAGTTCCGTCCTGCATTCGAGGAGGTCAGAGCAAAATACTACCGCGAGATGAAAAGGTTCATCTGCATCCCGAACCAGTTTAAGGGCGTGAGCGAGACAGGAGAGGAGCCCATATTCACCTGCATGATCGAACGTAACGCAAGCGGCTTCCTGACCATCTTCAGCAAAGCCGAACACCTCTTCAGTCGACTCACACACATGCTGGACAAGTTTAAGGTACCGCAGACTGCGTTCCAGACCCTAGTGAGCTGCCTAACTAGGTAATGTCAAAGATCAGGTTTGAGAAGGTTTTTCCATTTATAGGCAGCAGAATTTATCTGCTTTTTAAGATGCCTGCTTTTGACTAAAATCAACATCATATACACTTACCGTTCAAAAGTTTATTGTTTTTGAAAGAAATTATTACTTTGATTCAGCAAAGACGCATTCAATTGCTCAAAAGTCAAAATGTTACAAAATATTTCTATTTCAAATAAATGCTGTTCTTTTGAACTTTCTATTCATCAAAGAATCCTGAAAAATAAAATGTATCACAGTTTCCACAAAAATATGAAATATGAACGTAAAATCTAGAGCAGCAAATCAGCACATTAGAATGATTTCTGAAGGATCATGTGACACTGAAGACTGGAGAAATTATGCTGAAAATTCAGCTTTACGTCACAGGAATAAATTACAGTTTAAAATATGTTCAAATAGAAAACAGTTATTTTAAATTAAATTTTTATATTTTACAATATTTCACAATATTACTGCTATTACTGCATTTTTGATCCTGCAACCTGAGTAGAAGAGACTTCTTTAAAAATATTTATATCTATTTGTCTGTCTGTCTGTCTGTCTGTCTGTCTCTCTCTCTCTCTCTCTTCCTCTCTCTCTCTCCTCTCTCTCTCTCTCTCTATATATATATATATATATATATATATATATATATATATATATGTGTATATAAAAATGTATTATTATAAACGTATTCTGGGCTTGCTTCGTACTTGAAGCATATATAGTATAATTCAAAATGTAAATATTTTATATATATATATATATATATATATATGTAAAATTAAAGTAATACATTTTTTTGAAAGGTATTGCTTATCCTTCAAGTATGAAGCAAGCCCAGAATACATTGCAACATGCATTGAAAATTAGTTGACGGAAATGTTGATTATGAGTACAGTTCTGGACAATTAAATCATGGTGGATTCCAATTTAATAGAATATTAGAACACAAAGGGAATTTCAGCACGTAAAGGTCATGAACTGAGGTCATTATACAGTGATGTTCTAGAAAACACCGTTAACACCCACCCACACACGTCTACATTATATTACAGACTATACCTCTGGCTTAAAACTGAGCGGACTGCATCCCTGGACATATTGAACGCACATGTGATGCCCAAAAATGCTGTCTGGATAGGTTCACTAGTTTTTTTGTAAAGATGAATCCAATGTAAGCCTCTATTTATTGTTGTATTTCAGCACTAATGCATTTTCATTATTTAAATTGTGGTTTAGAAAACCATATGCCAGAGGTTGTTCTTGTGCCGCTTTAATGCGGTCACGGGGAATCCCGGCACACTTGCACACAAACTCACTTCTGATTTCTGCGCCCACACAGAGAGGAAATGAGCTGAACGCTTCCTCTTTAGCAGCACGGATGGGAAACCTCATACAAGCCGTTCTGTCTCAGATCTGAGTGTCTGTTCACAGCAGATGTCCGATCATTGGGCAGGTGCTGCTTTAATTAGCCGTGTACAACTCTCTGTACACTGACAATGATCCGTCATCATACTTTCATTAACTCTCACACTCTACAAGCCTACTGTATGCAAAATACACCCTAGAGTTTCTAATGAGTGTGCTCTTTTCAAATCTGAAATGACAGCTCAGCGTTTTGCTCATTTCACCACTTCATGAGAAAGAGACCTAATAAAATCTTTTGTAGAAACGTCAAAGTGGTTTATTTCAGTTTTGCTGGATTGGAGTTTTTTTTATGTGGCTAATAACAGAAGTTGCAGCCTAAATTTTCTAGATTTCCAGCGTGTGCCAAAATATCACATTATTAGCATATACTCTGTTCATATGAGTTTAGTAGCTGTATGAATTGGTTTCTTCAACTTTTGACCCTTTAGAAAATAAACTCCTTTAAGGGAGTGAGCACTTGACTGGTTTTACTTCAGTACCAAAATGATTTATTGCATTAAAGCATGACCCTAAAATGACCTTATAAATCAATCTTTGAAATGTTTGAACGTCACCGTGATTTCTGAAATGCGCTGGTCAAACATTATGCAAAACTGACATCAGCTGAATAGGAAAATTGTGCAATATACGTTTTTAAATGTGTCTTTGATGGTTTTATGTTCTTTGGAGAAGTGTTATTGTTTAGTATTGTAACTAAAACTACTAAACAGTTGTTTTCATTAATTGAAATAAAATAAAGTAATATAAAATAATAAAATAAAATAAAACATTAGATGAAAAGCTTAAAAAAGTGTTGCCATGGCAGCTAACTGAAATAAAACAAGTTTCATTTGAAATGCTACATTTACTAAAACTAAAATACAAAAAGAAAACTCATTAGTCAAAAAAAAAATCTAATAAAAATGACAAAAGCACATAACAAAATTACTGAAACTTAAAGTAAAATTAAATTGAAAACTGAAAATAAAAAAAATTATAGCTAATTAAAATATGTTAATAATATTATAATCGTATATAAATAATAAAATTTTTGTTTTGAGTCCATATTAACCATTGTCTGGGTTGTGTTTTCTTTTACTTTGGGAAATTTTGTTAATTTGACTAGCTTCTACCACGCAACAGATGAATTTGCACTAGAGTTTGTTTGTATTGCATGTCCTTTGGCATTAAGAACCAAAGGTATGGGAAGCTTTTTCTTCTCCCCCTTTTTTGTTTTAAAGTTGAACAGCCTGCTTATTTAGCTGAATGATTATATGGTTAGTCACGTTACTATTTACATTAGGCATTTCTCTGACATATTTCTCCTTGACGTCTGCAATCAACCTGTTTAGACCTATGGTTAATGGATTTCATTTTGAACGTAGCTCGTATGAAAATCCACAATACATTTTTGCATGTGATCTGTAACATCAAGCCTCCTGAGATGTTTGCGTGGTTGATTTGATGTCCTGTGTGTCTGTGTTCAGGACTGGGTGGTTCTGGGGCAGGTGGATGTGGATGTTCTGGTGGAGAAACACCTTCACAGCGTCCAGGACTGGGAGAGGAACTTCAGAGCTCTCAAAGCCAAAGGAAAAGAGGCCGAGCGGCTGCCCAGGTATCTGCCCGTGTGTGTGTGTGATCATATATACTGTGTGTATGAGAGCATGTGTTGTATTTAACAGTGTGTGTGTGCAGCACAGAGAAGGTCGACTGCATCACGGTGAACTGTGAACCTGTCAGAGTGGCCGTGGACGATCTCATCCAGAGGCTGTTTGATGCTCTGCTGACGTCCCTCAGGAGATCCATCCAGGGTGCGATCAGATGTTCAACACACACTATACAGCGCTCATGGTGTTTAAAGACAACACGTGCATCCAAACTACTGTGGTTATTGTTAACTAAAACTAAAACTATTGTAGTGATTGAAATAATGTTAGATATAAATATTAGTTGAAAAACTGAAATAAAATGGAGCCTTTTCACAGATAGTGATGACATATTTCCCCAGTAGTGTAAGAATTTTACATTTAAAAAAATGTAATGTACTTTTATAAAACTATACTTTTATTATTTTTATGTTTTATTACCTTGGGATTAAATTACAGGAAAATGTGAAAAGGGTTCATCAGTTTAATTTGTAGTTTTAACAAAATTACAAATTTTTTTAAATAAAGCTAAATAGAAATATTAAGAAAACAAAACCTAATAAAAAAACGAAAGAACACAGAAAAATTACAAAAACAAATAAAAAATTAAGCTAAATGGAAATATATATAAAAAAGACAAAAGCACGTAACAAGAAAAAAACTAAAACAACTAAAAATAAAGCTAATTAGAAATATTAAGAAAAAATCTCATAAAAATGACAACACACATTAGAGAAATTACAAAAACGAAAACAAATAAAACATAAAGCTAAATGGAAATATATAAAAAAAGACAAAAGCACATAACAAGAAAAAATACTAAAACAAATAAAAATAAAGATAAATAGAAATATTTAAAAAATGGCAAAAAGCACATTACAAAATCACCAAAACAAATAAAAAATAAAGCTAAATAGAAATATATATTAAAAAACTACTCAAAATGGTAAAAGTTCATAATAAAAATAATTCCAAATATGAATAAATGCTATGATAGTATATAAATAGTACTGTAATACCACAGATCCTACCAGGCACATACTATGACAGACAGATCTTTGCAGCGGTGTTCAGTAAATCAGATGGGGTAACATCGACCTCTGCTGGTCATATTTGCAGTGTGTGTTTACATATTAAATACTGCCGTCCTGTGTGTGTGTGCAGGTCATATTCAGGTGATCGACTCTTTCATAAGCAGTGCGATGGAGACGTTGTCCTTGCGTCCTGAGAGCATCGATGAGATCGGAGACGCCAATGCCAAACACGGCCAATTACAGACCCAGAAACCCGAGGTACATCCCCATCAACACCCTCATTCAGCTCACTGTTGAATGGGAAAACTTCTCCTTCACGTAAACATGTATCATGTAGCCAGACTTGAATATGAGCCATGCTGCAGCTAGCTAAAAACTGCCCACTTACATCATCTGAGCGATGTAAAACGGCCAACCACAGTTTGCTTTCTATGTGACTTTTACGGGCAGGTACATTTGAAATTCAGAATTTCAACTAATTTCTTGCTTATTTGCTATTAAGTGTCTCAAACTAAACTTTTGGTTCACATCTGTGAATGTAAATGTGGCACGGCAGCGTGTAAAGAGAATTTGATTCTGCTAGAGTTGATTTGTGAATGTTGTTCTGATGTGGTGTGCAGATACTGCCTCAGTTCCAGCAGGCGGAGGAGAAGAATAGGCTGCTGCGCTCTGTGGCGGGCGGAGGACTGGACACCATCAGCTCCCTGAGAGCCAGATGGGACAAATTTGAGCTGATGATGGAGAGTCATCAGCTCATGATTAAAGAACAGGTACAAACACACCCTAATACATACACACCACTGTTTCGTACATTATTCTGATTTTCCACAATAACCAGCTGAATTTTGCAACATATTTGTGCCTTTTTAATTTAATACAATAGTTTAATACGATAAAATATGTTTCAAAATGTAAAATTTTGATTTAAAGTACTCAAATTACTAAAATTAAAACTGAAATGCAAGTTAATACAAATTAAAAAGACATAAAAAAAACTAAGAAAATTACAAAACACAACAAAACTACTAAAACCTTAAAATGAAAATAAAAATGGAAAATATAAAAATAAATTTTCCACAATAACCAGTAGAATTTTGCAATATATTTTTTTCATGTAATGCAATAAAATACTGTTTCATATGTGTGTCTTTACCCACAAAATGTCATGAACCAGTGTTATTATTAACTAAAACAAAAAATATTTTTGAAAAGTACGGTAATTGAAATAAATGATTTTCAGTTATTCATTTCAAGGAAAATGTTCAGTTTCAAATTTTTCATGTAGTTGAACTACTTAAATTACTAAAATAAAAATGAATTAAAAAAGACATACAAAAAAACAAACACACAGCATAATTACTAAAACTTAAAGTTAAAATTAAAATGGGAAATATAAATTAAAAATATTTTGTAACGAGAGGGGCGGGGCCGAGAGCCGTGGGAACAGAGCGAGGCCGGTGGAGTAATTGCGAATGCGTGACACCTGCGCCACTCACCGGTCTCGAGTCTCACGGAGGAGCTCCGGAAGGATACAAAGGAGGAGTGACGACAGGGAAAGACGAGAGAGGACCAGGCCTGGACTTTATTTTGTGTTTTGGTTTTGTTTGTGCGCGAAGGTCGTCCGCGAGGGGCTGTCGCGCTGTTTTGTGTTTGTTTATTTTATTAAAGAGTTCTTTGAGTGTTCGCCGGTTCCCGCCTCCTTCTTCCCGATCTACAAACTACGTTACATATTTATAATTAGTTTAAAATCTAAGCAACATTTTATTTAGTTGTAGGCTGTAAATTACTAAACTAAATAGACACTTAAAAAACAGACAATAACAATATAAAAATGACAAACATAAACAACAAAACTATAAAATATGAATTTCAAAATACGAAAAAACATGATAGTATATCAATGATACTAAAATAAGTCATGAACAAGCAGTCAGTAATTAGACTACATCTGTGCATTTCACGTAAGTCTAAATGCAATAGATTCAGTGAGATTAATTGAAAATGACCTGCTAAAATGAGTGTCTCTCAGGTGGAGGTGATGAAGGGGAACGTTGAGTCTCAGGTGCAGGTTTACCTGCAGGACCTGCAGAAGTTCAGAGCTCGCTGGGACCAGCTCAAACCCGGCCATGACATCATCGAGTCAGGTGACCACGAGACTCTGCAGCGCTGCGTTCAGAACATCCGCGACAGACGAGCCGAGTTCGGCGAGCTGGAGAACACGCGTAAAAAACTCATGTGCGTGACTTCACTCCTGTACTCGCATGCAGAGAAACGCCTGTGGTATTACCATAGTAAATGTGTGTGTGTTTGTGTGTCGTAGGGAGGACTGCGAACACTTTAACCTGAGCGCTCCTGACGTGTCTCTGGCGACCGACACGCTGCGGGATCTGCAGGAGTGTTCAGAGATGTGGGAGCTTTATGAGGAGTTTCAGCAGGGACTGGACGAACACGCAGAGCAGGACTGGATTTCCTTCAGGTCACAGTCACAGCAATCACATTGATAACGTTTCATTTGATGAAACTATTGTCAGATACACAGAAACCCAAAGGTCTTCACTGTGACCCGTCAAAATAATTTAAATGTGAAGAAATTTTGACAGAAAGACAGTGTTTTACTATTGTACAGTAGAATGTACCTCTCAAAGTAATAATAATAAAAGTGTTATTAAATTAATAATTATTAAAACTAAATTAAATAATAAAAACAAAATATTTATAATAAAAAAAATACAATTATGATGATTATAAGGAGTATCATACAAATTTTCTTCCATGTTTTAATTTTAATTGTAAACCTGTAAAGGAATTGTTACATTCTCATTTGATTACGTACATTGCAAAAGATTTATGTTTATGTCTTAAAGTTTATGTCTTTATTTGATTACCATTGTTTTTGATAATACATTTGTATTAAATCATAAATCCAGAAAAATTAAAAAAGGACAACACAGAATTTCTGGGGGGAAAAAAAAATTATTCATAGGGTCCTATTATTGTAAAAAGTGCAGTAAATTATTAAATTGTTAAAGTTGCATGAATTCAATTGATTAGGTATGCTTTTTGATTATTAAAATTAAAATGGAAAAATTAAAATGGATAACAGAATTTCGGAAAAACAAAACTGAATTTGGAAAAAAACTAGAACTAATATCATAGGAACCTAAAAGTGTAATTTGTTAAACTTTTAAATAAATTGTTGTTAAATTGTATGAGTTTTACGAGTTTTCAGTTAATTTAAATTAATGCATTTAGCAGACGCTTTTATCCAAAGCAACTTTCAGTGCATTCAGGCTATACACTTTTTACCAGTATGTGTGTGTTCCTTGGGAATTGAACCCACGGCTTTTGCGCTGCTAACGCAATGCTCTACCACTGAGCCACAGGAACAACTGACACACTTGACACCTTTAATTTAGACATGCTTGATTACTAAAATTGAACCGAACTGTTAAAACAGAACTCAGAAAATGTAAACAGAAAAAACGGAATCCAGAAAAATAAAAACGCTAAACAAAATGTGGGAAAAAACAAAGCTGAATTTGGGAATAAATACAATCACAATCACATGCGGTCAGAAACATCAGATGCGTCAGGAGGAATTTCTACAAATGTTTTTTTTTTTTTACAAATGTCAAAATTCAGAGTCTTTGTGTCTGAAACACATTCAGCATTCATCCAGGACTGAGACACACACTGTGTTTCCCTGCAGGAGTAAGACTCACATGTTCGAGGAGTTTCTGTTCGCGTGGCACGACCGTCTGAGGAAGCTGGAGGAGCACAGCAGCATGTCTGTCAAACTGCAGAAGGAAGTGGACCGATACAAGGTCTGACGGCTGGATTATTCCGGTTATTTACTAGAATTCCGTGGAAATTCTGTTGAACGTGTGGGATGGGTCATGTTCAGGTCATTCGGAGTGTTTGTTATAGTTGAAATTAGTGCTGTTACTAACTTAACTAGTGCGGCAGAAGATTATATTTTTTCCAATAACTACATTTAATAGCTATTTAATTTCTCTCTTAAGTAATCGGTCCCTGTGTGGTAAAATAAACCTTTAGTCTAAACTGCAGTTTATAAGTATGTTTACAATTCAGCTATTGAATTTAGGACTTTTTTTGTTATGTTGAATGTAATGTGGTATTCAGTTGACAATATTTAGTTGAAAAATCACCCTCATTGTGTTTTTGCCAGATGAATACTCCTCAGACTTTGTAAAGACAAATTATATAATCTGATAAATTATGTAAAGATAAATTCTGAAAAGAAAATATCTGTTTGTTGCAATAATGATAAATAAGTACATTTAAGTACAATTAATAATGCTAAAAAAATATATAAATAATAATAATTATATTGACTTGTTTGGGACATGTCTTGCTATGTATTGTCATACAAATGAATGTTTTTCTTTCACATGTAAAAAACTAAACAAAGCAGTGCTTCCTATGGATAGTGGAACAGATATATCTATCAATATTACTGAAAGATGAAAAAGCAAAAAAAAGAGCATAAATTTGAACTAGCAAAAATAACAAATACAAAAATAAGCCACTATATTTTAATAATTACACTTTATGAATATGTTTTACATTTATTTATTAATTTATTTATTTATATAATTTTAAAATATGAAAATTTTGTTTTTCAATGAATTCATATAATGAATTAAAATTTATGATAAAAAAGCTGTAATATATTTAGCTAGTTTTTGTTACTAGCATTGCAGCTAATACATTTTTCAAAAGTAACAATGTCTGTAGTTAAGTACTTACAATGAATCAACTTGCTATGATTGTAGGGATGTAGCGATTAACCGCGAGCCGGTCGAAAATTGATTCAATTATGTGACGATTCAAATCGGTTGAGATGCTAAACAAATCGCGATACAGTTGGAGTAGGAGTTTATATGAATGTATCTCTGAGGGGAACTGACTGTCTTTAGAAAAGTTTACGTGGTATTTTCTTTTCATCTTGCCTCTGAACAATGCGTATTAAAGTAGCGTTCATAAGCGCAGCTCTGCTTTGTTTACAGTGGAAACCTAGGAAACACTGTATCATTGCTGTTCATAAGCGCCACCTGCTGTCAGAGAGTGAATCTGCGTCTCATTCAGCTCGTCTGGTGTTCCCTGCAGATGTGTTTTATGTAGTATAGTGTCACAAAACTAAAGTCAGACCATTCTGTTTTTGCTTCAAATTTTGAAATTATACAGTCTAATTTAGATTAAAAACTGCTCATGCTGCATGTATGCTGCATCTTTGTTTGGATCATGATTAAAATGCAGTGGTTGGCTCTAATTTTAAATGGAAAGAGCACAGACAAAGCCTTAGTTTGTTTATATTAAGAGATTTATTTTATCTGTGTAGCTTACTTGTTTGTTTTAAAATTTCAATTTAGTTTTGTTATTTCAATTTCACAAAGAAACGTGCAGCAATAGGCTAATAAAATGACACCTTTTCATTTACTGTATAATGTCTTAAATCTCATTTGGTTAAAAACAATTGTGAGAAAATCGAATCGTGAGTTGAGTGAATCGTTACATCCCTATATGATTGTTGTTCAATTATTGCTACTTTAATTGTATATATTTGTTGCTGGGCTAAACAGGTGTGCTAAGGATGCAGCTGTGTGTTTTAGGCCGTGGTTCCAGTGTTGAAGTACGTGCGAGGTGAGCAGCTCTCTCAGGAACACTGGCTGGATCTGTTCCGGCTCGTCTCTCTGCCCAGAGGAACCACACTAGAGAGACTGCAGTTCAGAGACCTGGAAAGAGTGGCAATTTCAATCATAGACAAAGCCTTGGAGCTCAAGGTACACACACACACACACACTCACACACACACACACACATATCTACGCACACGTCAGGTCATGCTTTGCGATTAAAAAATCTGGATCTGTTCCGGCTCGTCTCTCTGCCCAGAGGAACCACACTAGAGAGACTGCAGTTCAGAGACCTGCTTCGAGTGGCCGACAACATCATAGACAAAGCCTTGGAGCTCAAGGTACACACACACACACACATATCTACGCACACGTCAGGTCATGCTTTGCGATTAAAAAATCATGATCGTCGAGATGGGTACTATTGACATAATTCTGTGTGTATGTGTCTGTTCAAACATGAGGAGATGCGAAAGACGAATCAACTCCGTCTGAAACTCTGTGTGTGTGTGCGCGCGCTTTGCACGTGTGCGGCAGAACGGAAGATACGCTGTGCGAGATGCGGATTGTACGCGCACTTCAGGTGTGAGTCAGACAGCAAGACGAGACGGCAAAGAGTTATTTTCTGCAACTTATTGCACTTAACTCTTTTTAACGTCAAGCAATTCTCTGCTATATGTGTCGAACTAAAACTTTGACCTTTTGCAATGTTTTGATTTAAGTAGCCTATTATTAAAATGATTCAGATATCGCACGCCCTTGCGATATGCATATTGCGATATTTACATTTGCGATATTTCAATAATTTCTATATATCGTGCAGCCCTACTATCTATCTATCGTTCTATCTATCTATGCTATATAACTCTACGAATTCATTGAGGGATTTCTGGCAGTGCTAAGAAAATAATTTCTTATTATTATATATAAAAATAAGTAAGAAAATACTAAATAAGAACATTTTTGCAGTGCAGCCATGTCTATTTAGGACAAAAGATTAACATGGAAAACAATTAATTATTTAGTTTGTTTATGAACATTATCTGAGCTCTGCAGGCATTTTTCAGCAGATTGTCCCCTAAAACTTTATCTAGGTCATAAACACTCACGGTAATGGTTTCTCTGTCTGTGAGCAGGATCTGAACAGTCGCGCTCAGGCCGAGGTCACCATCCGTGAGGCCCTGCGGGAGCTGGAGCTGTGGGGCGCCGGTGCGTGCTTCACCCTGACGGACTACACAGACAGTCAGGGCTGCTCTCTGCGCGTCATCAAGGACTGGAGGGACATGGTCAACCAGGTGGGAGACAACCGCTGCCTGCTGCAGTCGCTCAAAGACTCGCCCTATTACCTGCGCTTCCAGGACAAAGTGTCACTGTGGGAAACCCGGCTGGCCGACCTTGACGAGTACCTCCAGAACCTCAACACCATCCAGAGGAAGTGGGTCTACCTCGAGCCCATATTTGGGCGTGGGGCGTTGCCGCGGGAACAGGCCCGCTTTCAGAGAGTGGACCAGGATTTCAGGTGAGCGGGGAGGCAGGGAGGGGATGCTGGGACAGGTGTGAGACAGATGAGTGTAGAATCACTCACCGGTGTCTGTGCGTTTAGGGCCATCATGTCAGACGTTCAGAGGGACAGCAGGGTCACGTCTCTCAGCACTCGAGCTGGAATCAGGAACTCCCTCGTCACCATCCTGGACCAGTTACAGATATATATATATATAGTCATATATATATTAAAATATATGATAAATTGTATTAACTAACATATCACCATCATAGCAAAAACATGAAAAAAGCTGTGCAAAAATAACAAAAACAAAAAAAGGCACTATAGTAAAAAATACTTATATACAAATAAAAATACTTTGCTGGTTTATTTTAATTTTATGCAATTTTTTGCTTTTTTGCTTTTCCCATGTTTATGTTGGTGTTATGTTGATGATGGTAGAAATAATAAATATAAAAAATATAAAATTAATATAAATATAAAAATATGTTATTTATTATATATTTATATGTTTTATTTTAATATTTTAATGAGACTTTTGACCCCTGCAGGAGAAGCGTTCTGCATTTCCTCGGTTTTACTTCATTGGAGACGATGATCTACTGGAGATTCTCGGACAGGCCACAAACCCTACTGTCATACACACACACCTGAAGAATATAAAAAAAAACAAAAAAAAAAAAAAAAAAAAGTAAAAATGTTCTATTTTATAATATAAATTGTAATTTTATTAAGAACACCCGTTCTTCATTGACTTGATGTGAAAATACATGTTTTTTTCCCCCTCGTGTAAATAATGTAAAGCTGTGCTGCCTTCTGAAAGTGGCACAAATATATGTCTATTATTATTATTATTATTATTATTATTAATAAAAGATCTGCCAACATTTTTCTGGAGTCAAGGACAAATATAATTGTAACTTATGCCTCGCAGATGCAAACGGTGTAAATGTTTTATGTTTTGATTAAAATAAAGTTAACATAGGCCGGCCACATATCATGTTATTTATTACTTATCAGAACTTATTGGAGATTCACACTAAATAAAACCAAATAATCCACAGATGAAATCAACAGATGCAAGGAGTATTCGATGAAACCCATGTGCATTAATGTTTACTCTAACTGTATAGAGATTTTCACAGAGGAAATTAACAAATTTCCTGCTCATTTTTCCGACTGCCACATAAATCAATGTGATCGCCTAAATATGAGCTACTGATAATGAAACTGCTCAAACACAGTTTTATCCAGACCCGGTTCCAGAATTAAGTACGGAGGGTGCTTCATAAATTAGTGACTGGTATATATTTTTAAATGTTGCAGGTAACATACACACACACACACACACACACACACCTGCTCACAGTTGTCACACAAGCAGCTGCATATAGAGACGTGGGATGACTGTGTGTTTAAGGCATCAGCAGTGTGGAGTTTGATCCGAGTTTTCAGAGCATCACAGCCATGAAATCACTGGAGGGCGAGACCGTGCCGCTCCAGAACACTGTCAGCATCTCCAACGACGTAGAGGTCAGATCTCTGTCATGCTGACTGTGTTTTAGTTGTCTCATGATTTGGGTTTATGGTGTGACATGCTGCTAATTAAATTACATTATATATGTGTGTGTGTTTTATATTTTATTCATTTAGATTTAATATTCCTTTAATTTTTTGAGGTGGTGTCAGGTTTGAGATATATTTATAAATATTTTATGTATAAAACCTTTTATTTATAGATATTTAATATTTTATTCTTTTATATTTAATATTTCATTTTGTGGGTTGGTGTCAGTTTTGATATATATTTATATATTCTATATATTAAACATTTTATTTATAAATGTTTTATATTTAATTATTTTATATTTAATATTTCATTTTGTGGGTTGGTGTCAGTTTTGATATATATTTATATATTCTATATATTAAACATTTTATTTATAAATGTTTTATATTTAATTATTTTATATTTAATATTTCATTTTGTGGGTTGGTGTCAGTTTTGATATATATTTATATATTTTAAACATTTTATTTATACATATTTTATATTTAATATTTAGTTTTATGGGTTGGTGTCAGGTATCTATTTGCAATATCTATAAATATATTTTAATATATATATTAAATGTATAAATATATGTAAAACCTGACACAACCCACACAATTAAATTAATATTAAATATGAAAGAATAAAATATCTATAAATTGTTTTTAATCTATAAAAAAGTTTAATATATAAATTATACTGTATATAAATATATTTTATTGTTTTATATTTAATATCTCTTTAATTTTGTGGGTTGGTGTCAGGTTTGGCTGAGCGCTCTCTCCACGGAGATGAAAAACACCTTGAAACATCTCTTGTGTGACTGTGTGAATGCTGGAAAGAGAGGAAACGTGGATCCCACGCGCTTTCCTTCTCAGGTCACACACACACACACACACACACACACACACACACACAGGTGTTTCTCTTCAGAAACACCCATAAGTCTCTGCGGTTCAGCTAAAATGACTGTGGAGTGACTCTGTTTCCAGATTTTGTGCCTGGCAGAGCAGATCCAGTTCACAGCGGATGTGGAGAACGCCATCCGACAGCAGAACCTCCATCAGCTGGAGCTGGAGCTCACCGCCAAACTGGAGAGCTACACCAGCGTAGACACCAACATGGATGACACTGCAGGTACACCGACACTAGGCCAGGGCAATAAACGAGATCATATCGAGACTGCGATAGAATTTGTGTTGATACCGATGATAAGCTCTGGACGTTTTTACTCGATATGGACAGTCTGTCACACAGCAGAAATAAACGCAGCAGCAGCCAGTCAGTGCATGCCGCTGTTCTGCGTGTCTCTGTGTGAATGAATGGTGCGGTTTCATCTGATACACAAACTCAAACACACGTGACGCTCACTGTTTTCAGTGTCTGCATCTCAATCTATGAGGACATGAACACATGAACTTCAGTCTCCAGAGCTGCTCTGAGTGTCACTTCACCAGCATTACACGGTTTCATTCGAGAAAAAAACTACCGTCAAAAACCTGTCAAAATAAAAGTCTGGTTTAACTTGAAGAAATTATGACAGAAATATATTAGTATTGTATACTGAAATATAATTCTCAAAGTAATAATAATAATAATAATACTATTTTTAAGGAATATCATGCAACCAAGGTATTTTTTCATTAATTTATACAGTTCTGTTATGCATATTCTCGATAATCGATATCGATTAAATATAATATTGTGATAATACTTTTGGCCATATTGCCCAGCTCTAGCCTAAGGAATATCATGCAACCAAGGTATTTTTTCATTAATTTATACAGTTCTGTTATGCATATTCTTACTTCACAATAAAAATGCAATGTTTTGTTGTAAATTCATTTTGTTATTTACATTTTAAAGGAATGATCAGACAGTTAAAGTTTTATTTATTCATTTCATTAGACATCATTTTTTACTATAAATTTGTATTGAATCATAAAACACAGAATCCAGAAAAAATAAATGGAAAAAAGAATTTAGGGGAAAATAAAATAGATTTCATAGGGCCCTAAATTAAAAGGTATCTTACTCTTTGGAGTTTAATTATGAACAAAGTTATGTTTAAATTCTCGAGGTCTAACAAACATGTGGAAAACATTTCCTTCCTCATTAACAGTAAATGAACATCACAATAGATATCGATATCGATTAAATATAATATTGTGATAATACTTTTGGCCATATTGCCCAGCTCTAGCCAACACCTGACTCTCTCTATGTGTGTGTGTGTGTGTGTGTGTGTGTGTCTTTAAACTCACTTTACTCAAATCTGCTGAAAGTGCTTTCTGAAATGGTTCATAAATACAGTGATAACTTTGTATTTACTTCTAACAATGCTATTTCTCCTAAATACTTGGATTCAGGTTACAGTAGTAGTTTAACTAGTAATGGACATGTTCAGAACATTCCTTTGAGGATGTCCTCAAACATAATAAATAATTACTATGATTAGTATTCATTATAACTATATTAAATAAAATGGTGTTTCCTCATTTTAAAATAGTGAATGTGTGTGTGTTTAAGTGGCACTGCTCTGTATTTTTAATTTCTTTAATGTGAATTTCAGTGTTTTCTTTTCAGACTGCAGGCAATTCTGAATAAAACCTTTAATTTCTGGCTGCATATTTACAGTGTTCAACTTTGTATTTACTTCTAACAATGCTATTTCTCCTAAATACTTGGATTCAGGTTACAGTAGTAGTTTAACTAGTAATGGACATGTTCAGAACATTCCTTTGAGGATGTCCTCAAACATAATAAATAATTACTATGATTGGTATTCATTATAACTATATTAAATAAAATGGTGTTTCCTCATTTTAAAATAGTAAATGTGTGTGTGTTTAAGTGGCACTGCTCTGTATTTTTAATTTCTTTAATGTGAATTTCAGTGTTTTCTTTTCAGACTGCAGGCAATTCTGAATAAAACCTTTAATTTCTGGCTGCATATTTACAGTGTTTGCTAATTGTCAGATTAATCAAATGAATAAAGCGATCTGAATATCCATAAAGCACTTTAGTCCATTTATGAGCTCAGGGGTTTATTCACTTTGATCCATTATAAATTCAAATAAATGGAGCCTCTGATGAGTCTCACTGTTAACGGTGATTATGGCTAATTATGCTTATAAGTCACTCTGGAAAAACTGCTGCTGCAGGGTCGAAATGGTCCATTACAAACACTTCCAACCTGTTCTTTATAAACCTCCACCCTTGCTCCCAATCTAATCTGTGCTTCAAATGTGTGTATGTCCGTGTTTTTGAGGATGTAACGAACCCCTAACACGATCAAACTTCAGCTTGTATTAGCCGTTAATGTGTGTCTGATGGTTTTGTCTTGTAGAATCGAGAGTTCTGCAGTTGAAACTGAAGGCTCTGATTCTGGACGTGATCCACAACATCTCAGTGGTCCAGAGTCTGAGAGAAGCTCAGATTCAAAGCACTGATGACTGGATCTGGAAGAAACAGCTGCGATTCTACCTGACCGCAGACCAGCGTTGCTCCATACAGATGGTGGACGCAGAGTTCAGCTACACATATGAGTATCAGGTGATCAGCTCAGTGTTCAAGTCACAAAGTATTGTGCAGTCAGACACTGCCTCAAATTAACAAAACTGGCTCATGAATATTAATGATATAATGTGACTGGATGCTCACGTAGTGGAAAGTTATGAAGTGACATCTACATAAAGCATTATTTGTGAGCTAAGGCTTTTGGTATAGTAGAGTTCAATTGGTATTTTTGGCAATTTGGAGTCTGCATTTATTTGATTAAAAAATCCTGTAAAAACAGTAATATTGTGAAATATTATTACAATTCAAAACAAGCGTTTTCTTTGTGAAATATATTATAAAATGTAATTGATTCCTGTGATCAAAGCTGAATTTTCAGCATCATTACTCAGTGTCACATGATCTTCAGAAATCATTCTAATATGCTGATTTGCTGCTCAAGAAACATTTCTGATTATTATCAGTGTTGAAAACAGTTGTGCTGCTTCATATTTTTGTGGAAACTGAGATACATTTAATTTTTCAGGATTCACAGATTAATAGAAAGTTCAAAAGAACAGCATTTATTTGAAATAGAAATCTGTTAAAAATGTTTTTTCTCTCATTTTAGTCAATTTATTGCATCCTTGCTGAAAGCGCTTACTGACCCCAAACTTTTGAACAGTGTTGAACATGCAGATTTTGTTGCATGTTTCATATTTATCCACAAAGGATGCCGTCAGTCTCATATGATAGAAATGGATCCTCGCGCTGCTCCACAGAGACTTACTCTCTCTATTTTTCTCTCAGGGTAATGCTCCTAAACTGGTTCACACGCCCCTGACGGATAAGTGCTATCTGACACTGACACAGGCCATGAAAATGGGTTTGGGCGGGAATCCCTACGGCCCCGCAGGAACCGGCAAGACCGAGTCCGTTAAAGCCCTGGGAGGACTGTTTGGAAGACAAGTGCTGGTCTTCAACTGTGATGAGGTACACACACATAATAAATAAAAACCCTACAGTACCTGTGGGTCTAGATAGAAATCAATAAACCGGGTCTTTGTTGATCTGTAGGTATGTACTGTAGGTAGGTATTTTTTTGGCTCACCAAGGCTGCATTTATTTGATCAAAAAACTGTAAAAACAGTCAAATATTATTGCAATTTAAAATATCTCTTTTCCATTTGAAAATGTTAAAATTTAATTTATTTATTTGACCAAAGCTACATTTTCAGCATCATTAGTCCAGTCTTCAGTGTCACATGATCTTCAGAAATCATTCTAATATGCTGATTTGCTGCTCGAGAAACATTTCTGATTATTATCAATATTGAAAATCGTTGTGCTGCTTCATATTTTTGCAGAAACCATGATGCAGTTGATTTTTCAGGATTCACAGATGAATAAAAAGTTCAAAAGAACAGCATTTATTTGAAATAGAAATCTTTTGTAACTTTCTAAATGTCCTTACTGCCATTTTGATCAATTTAATGCATACTTGTTGAATAAAATCAGTAATAAAAAAATATATTTTTTACTGACCTCAAACAGACTTTTTTGTAATAAGCCTTTAAATGTAACAGTATTTTTCTATTTAGACAGGGTTTCCGCGGGTCCTTAAAAAGTCTTACATTTTGTGTATCAATTTTAAGGTCATAAAAAGTCTTAATTATGATTTCAAGAGGTTTTAACTTTGGGGACAGAAAGACCAGAATTGCCATAAGGCTTAATGTGACCATTGAACTTCAAAAGGCTATTATTCATTAAATAAACATGCATATTCACATTAAATAAAGCTGCACATTTCAGTGTTACAGGGGAAACCGCTATATTTCTGCCGTTCCGAAAGCGCCACCTGCTGGCAGATAACGAATGTGCATTTTCAATCAAAATGCATGTAAACCAGCTGTTGATTCTGTATTACTGCATTAAGCTCCATGTTACTGTGTATAACAGGTGCCATTACTGGAGAAGTTAGTAAGCTATTTTTTACATCAGTTAAAGAGGTTTCATGTGTGAAAGTGTCTAATATCTCAGTGTTTTAGGGTATAGATGTGAAGTCCATGGGCCGGATCTTCGTGGGGCTGGTGAAGTGTGGAGCGTGGGGTTGTTTTGATGAGTTCAATCGTCTGGAAGAGGCTGTGCTCTCCGCCGTCTCCATGCAGATACAAGCCATCCAGAACTCACTGAAGAACCACCGGACCACCTGCCAGCTGCTCAGTAAAGAGGTGAAACACACACACACAGGCGTAAAAATACACCACCAACGCAAAAGGTTTTTAAACTCAAATGTGATGGTACAGAGGGAATACTCTGTGTTGTGTGTGTTTTCAGGTGGAGTTGGACCCAAATTCTGGCGTCTTTATTACTCTGAACCCAGCGGGTAAAGGATACGGAGGACGGCAGAAGCTGCCAGATAATCTGAAGCAGCTCTTCCGACCGGTTGCCATGACGAGTCCTGATAATGAGCTCATCGCTGAGGTCATCCTGTATTCAGAAGGGTTTAAAGAAGGAAAGGCACTCGGACGAAAATTGGTCGCTATATTCAATCTGGCCAGGTAGTGACTTGAGTGTGTGTTCGAGGCCTGAAGAGACCAATTTTCTTATTTATACAGTACCGTTCGAAAAGATTGGGGTCAAAAGTTTGTAAGAAATTAATATTTTTATTCAGCATGGAGACATTAAATTGATCAAACAGTAAAGGCATTTATAATGTTAATAAGATTTCTATTTCAAACAAATGCTGTTCTTTTGAACTTTCTATTCATCATAGAATCCTGAAAAATTAAATTTATCTCAGTTTCCACAAAATGTTTCTCGAGCAGCAAATCAGAATATTAGAATGATTTCTGAAGATCATGTGACACTGAAGACTGGAGTAATGATGCTAAAAATCCAGCTTTGATCACAGAAATAAATTACATTTTACAATATATTACAATAGAAAACAATATTTACTGATCAAATAAATGCAGCCATGGTGAGTGTAACTTTTTTCAAAAAGATTAAAAAATTTTACCGACCTCAAACTCTATTTTATTTATAAATATATATTTTTACTGGTGTGGCCCCAAATATCCACTGACCCTAGAACTGATCTTGTGTGTTTCTGTGTGAATGTGTTTGTGTGCAGAGAACTGTTGACGCCATAAATTACATTTTACAATATATTACAATAGAAAACAATATTTACTCTTTTACTGATCAAATAAATGCAGCCATGGTGAGTGTAACTTTTTTCAAAAAGATTTTTACCGACCTCAAACTCTATTTTATTTATAAATATATATTTTTACTGGTGTGGCCCCAAATATCCACTGACCCTAGAACTGATCTTGTGTGTTTCTGTGTGAATGTGTTTGTGTGCAGAGAACTGTTGACGCTGCAGCAGCACTACGACTGGGGTTTGCGTGCTCTAAAGACGGTGCTGAGAGGCTGTGGGAGTTTGCTGCAGTTACAGAGACAAAACAACAACCCCTGTACGACAATCTCATTTGAATCAATATCACACGAACTTGATCAATGACCTGTCCAGGATCAATTCAGCTCCATATTCTCTGTCTGTCTGTAGTGAAGGAGAGCGGGTTGGTGGTTCAGGCCTTGAGGTTGAACACCATGTCAAAGTTGACGTTTGCCGACAGCTCTCGGTTTGACGCCCTGGTCAGAGACGTGTTTCCTGGAGTCGACTTTAAGGACGTGGAGTATGAGATGCTCAAATCCGCCCTGCTGGCTGTTTATGAAGAGGCACGGCTGGAGATCATACCCAGTCAGGTACCTGCCTGTCAGTGCTGTTTTACCATCATTGTCTACGTTTATATGTGCACCAATAATGGGATTATTTCCAATAAGCAGAGCAAGGGCTTAATAGCAGTAAGCAGCAAACCTCTTCACTCGTTTACATGCAATTTTCAGTCTTCTGATTATTTTATTTCATTATTCGCATTAGTTTGATCATTGTATTTACATAAGGTAAAGTTTAATTGCAATACTGCTAAAATCACATTATAATCGCTTTACGAGGGTTCATGTAAACGTAGTCATTGAGATACTGTTATAGTTCTTTTAGGGCATTTTTTTGTAATTGAAGTAAAAAATTTGTTTTATACTTTTGTCATTTATTTTTAAACATTTATTTATTTATTTACATATCTACATAGTGTTATAAATTATTTATAAATTGTAAATAAATATTTTAATTAATTTAATAAATTAACTTTTTTATCCTTTTATTTATTAATTGTATTTCAGTTTTATATTTAGTTATTTTAGTACATACAGTTAAACTAAATGAAAATGAGAAATGTTGCATTGGCAATTTGCTGATTTTTTTTATTTTTATTTTTTACATTTTATTTCAGTTAACATTTATTTTATTTCAAGTAATGACATTTTTTTATGGTTTTAGTTAACTGTAATAACTCTGCTGCCTATATACCCTACATACTACACCTTAACCAACAATCGTCATATTGCATTTATTTACATCTATGCATTTGTCAGATACTTTTATCCAAATTCACTTTGCATTCAAGATACTCACTTTATCAACTTGTTCATTCCCTGAGCTACAGCAGTGCAGTACTGATCTGTGTGTGTGTGTGTGTGTGTGTAGATGAAGAAGGCTCTGGAGCTGTACGAGCAGCTGCGGCAGCGGATGGGTGTGGTGGTGGTCGGGCCCAGCGGGGCGGGGAAGTCCACTCTGTGGAGGATGTTGCGGGCGGCGCTGGGCAGGATGGGCCGTGTGGTCAAACAGTACACCATGAACCCGAAAGCCATGCCACGTCAGCAGCTCCTGGGCCACATCGACATGGACACGCGAGAGTGGTCCGACGGGGTGCTAACGTCCTCCGCACGACAGGTGGTGCGAGAGCCACAGGGTGAGGACAGATACACACCAAATACACACTCAATGAATGTTAAATACACATTAACACACAAAACAAACAGCAAATACACATTAGCATACATAATGACACTAGATACACACATTACACCTTATAAACAACAAATACACACATTAACACAAATTAAAAAAAACAAATACACATATTAATATGCTAAACAAATGCTAGATGCATGCATTACCATGCTTAATGAACACCAGATACACATCAATATACATAACAACACTAAATACACACATTAACACAGTTTAATAATAGTAATAATAATACCATTTTAAATAAAATAAATTTTTAATAAATACAATTAATAATAATAATAATATTTTGTATAAATAATAAATAAATGTAAATAAAATATAATAAATTAAAGGTATTATTGTTGTTGTTGTTATTACTAAATAACAATATTAAAATAAGCAATATTTATTATATTATTTGTATTTTCAAAGAAATAATTTTACAGTACTAATATTTCATGTCTTAATCTCTTTATTTTTAAATGTTAAAACTCAAGTGTTTATTTGGGTGGAAAACGGCAGGAAGTCCTTAAAGCGTCTATTTTGTTGACAACCGCAAGTTTATAAGCACTTCTCATTGCAAATTTTGGAAGATGGTCCTACTTTACAAACATCAAATACACTCAATAACATGCTTAAATACCACAGTACAGCAAATACGCTCGGCAAACAACAAGCAGGCACATTAAAACTTCAAACACACACATTAGTACACTCAAAAATACACATGAGAACACATTCAAACACACTCCGCAAACACCAAACTCAGACAACAGATAGACGACCAAATACACACACCTGAAAGTAAGTTTAATTGAGATTTCTGTTGGCCTGATGTCATTCTCTCTCTTTCAGAGGTGAGCTCATGGATTATATGCGATGGAGACATTGATCCGGAGTGGATCGAGTCATTAAACTCTGTGCTGGATGATAATCGTTTACTCACGATGCCCAGCGGTGAGAGGATTCAGTTCGGCCCCAACGTCAACTTCCTGTTTGAGACCCACGATCTGAGCTGCGCCTCACCAGCCACCATCTCCCGCATGGGCATGATCCTCCTCAGGTAATGCTCCTGAACACAGCAACCAATCACACAGCTTCATCCAACCTAAAGTTGATTTGGTTGGATTATTTTTCTAAATTAACATTTTGTTTTTACTTTTTAAAAACTTTTTTTAAAAACTTTTTATGACATTTTTAGCCTTTTAACATGATTTTAATTAATCAGATAAATAAACATTTGTTTTTACATTTACACTTTTTTCATTACATTTTTTAGCATTTTAATTCAGTTAGATTATTTAAATACATTTTTTTTACATTTCTGTTTTGCTTTTTTTTTTTACAATTTTCTTTTTCTCTTTTTCATTCCTTTTTTTAGCATTTTAATTCATTTAAAATCTTTTAATAAATAAATAAATTTTACACACGTTTTCATTACATTAAGTAATTGAATTCAGTTAGATCATTTAAATGAACATTTGTTTTTTAAATTTTTCATTACATTTTAAAGTTTTAATTCAATGTGATTATTTTAATTAATAAATAAACTTATTTTTACATTTACATGTTTTTTCATTACGTTTTAGCATTTTAATTTAGATAGATTTTTACATTTACATTTTTTTTAGCAAATTCAGTCTGAAAAAATGAATAATAATAATAATAAAAAAAATATTTCAATTTACTTTTTTTGTAGCATTTTAATCCAGTTAAATTGTTTTAATAAACTTTTTCTTACATTTACATTTTTCATTACATTTTTATCATTTTAATTCAGTGAGGTAATTTAAATAAACATTTGTTTTATTTTAATTGACATTTTTTAAACTTAATTTTTAGCATTTTAATTGCGTTTCTTCAGTATTTTCCTGAGGCCCTGTGTGTGTGTTGCAGTGATGAAGACACTGACGTGGGCTCTCTCGTGAAGTCGTGGCTGAAGAGGGAGGATGAAGACAACAGGATGAATCTGGAGAACTGGCTCAATGATTATTTCCACAGAGCTCTGGACTGGGCTCTCAAACAGGTCCTGTGACACACAGTCCTGTAACACTGACCGTACATGCTCACAGCATCCTAAACCTCTCTGTTTCTCTGCGCAGAGTGATTTTGTGGTGGACACCAGTCTGGTTGGGACAGTGCTGAACGGTTTGTCCCATCTGAGAGGGGTCAGAGAGCGAGGACAGTTTGTTGTGGGACTCATCCGCGGTTTGGGAGGAAATCTCACGCTCAAATGCCGCCAGGAGTTCGCCAAGGAGGTCAGAGCTGCCCTGATTCATGGGAAATGTAATTTCATGCCTGCTCAGCCTGGCTGCCCATCATTAAATTTAGTAGCCGCTCCCTTAGATTAACGCTTATGACCAGTCGTAATTTAAAGTTTTAAAGAAGCAGCAGTGAAACTTTGAAATGGTCAGGTGTCACACTCTAGATTTTATGATGTCCAGTCTTAATGTCACTCAAGGTCTCTTCCAGCATTTAGTTTTCGAGATCATTTTCCCTCCTCTCTCTGACCAGTAGAAATAAACAGGTGGTTTTGCTAATGTACATGTAATACTTCTTCATGTAAATGAGCTGTAAACTTAGTTTAGTTCACATTGCCATGTATCAGGGCGGGTCAAGGTGTTGAACATTGAGTAGGTCAGTGGTTCTCAGCCTGTTTAACTCAAAGAAATAGTTCTTCCAGTAATTCTGCTGTAATCAATGCTGATTACTCTTTTATTAACACAAACTGGGAGGTATATGAAAGTAATCAACCACACACGACCACATTTTGGGAAGTCTGAAGAACTGTATGTTCTTCTTCAATAAAAACAAGTATTAAAAAAAAGTTGCTGAGGGGATAAAATATAAACATGAAATATCATTGCAGTTTATATATATATATATATATTTTTTTACCTTTTTAGATTTTTAATTCAGATTATTTTAATAAAAATATGTTTAATTTTTTTTAGCTTTTTAATTCAGTTAGATTCTTTTAACAAACATTTTTATATTGCACTTTTTGTTCATTTTTTGTAGCATGTTGATTCAGTTAGATATTTGAGAAAATAAATTAATATTTTTACATTTAAATTTTTTAAACATTTTTCATAAAATTTTTAAAATTAATTGTTACATTATTTTAATAAATAAACATAATTATGCATTTGCTTATGTTTTTAAAAACATTTTTATCATTTTAATTCAGTTAATTATTTTAAATAAATAAAATAATAAATAAATAAAATGTGACAAGTTAAATTTTAAATTAAAATTAAAATTTTGAAAAATATTTTTTACATTTTATATTACATTTGTAGCATTTTAATTCAGTTAATCAAATATTTGTTTTTAATGTTTTTTTTTCATTACATAATTTTAATGAATGAACGAATGACTAATTAAATTAAATAAATACATATTTTTCCTATGGCACCCTTTGAAGTTTGCTAAAGCCCCCAGTTTGAGACCCACTGGAGTAAGTAAGTGTTAATATGTAATGTGGGCGGTCATATGTTAATGAGCCCTTGATTGGCATGTGATCATCATGAAGTCGTGTTTGCAGTCCTGTGTAAGTAAACCTTCAAACAAACATGCAGTCGAGCACATCATGTGTGCTGTGATATTCTAAATGTGTGTTTAGGTTCTGAGTTGGGCCAGAGAAAGTCCTCCTGACCCCCGCAAGCCCCTGGACACGTACTACGACCCCGCATCCGGCCGTCTGTGTGCGTATGAGCTGCAGCGAGGGGACGGTGTGTGTGAGGACGACCTCAGTAACCCGCACAATCTCCCCGTCATACACACACCTGACACACAGCGCGGACTCGACCTCTTCACCCCGTGGCTCTCGTCCAATCACAGGCAGCCGTTCCTGCTGGTGGGGCCGGAGGGGTGCGGGAAAGGGTATGTAGTTATTATAGTTAACTTAAACTAAAAGTATTTAAAAACATTTTTGGTAAATGAAATGAAGCTGAAATACAATACAATTTATATGAAAACCTTAAAGTAAATGAAAATCTGAAATTTTGCAACTAACTAAAATACGTTAGTTAAAATGACATTGCATTTAAGGTACATATTTACATCATACTAGTTTTTGCTTTTACTGGAAAACAAACTCTACTGTTTGAGCTACAGGAAATAACTGACTGAATATAAAAAAAACAAGTAAAAAAGTAAGATAAAAAGTACAGTAAGTACAGCAAGTAAAAAAAGTACAGTAAAACTTGGAAAAAATCAAACTAATAAAATTAGTTTGATTTTTAAATTAAAAAATCACTAACTGAAATTAAAATGAATTACTATTTCAAAAGTTTAGTAAAAGCCATATACCATATACCATAATGGTATATAAATCAAATTGAAATACACACACACATAAAATGACAGATTCATTCAGACCAGGATTATTATAGTTAACTAAAACTGAAATTATAAAAATAAAATAAACACTAAATTGAAATAAAAAATATTTTTTAAAAAAGTTAGTTTTTTTTCTCATCTTTCCCATTTTTTTCATTTAGTTTAACTTGATGAACTAAAATAACTAAAACTAAAACTGGAAAAAAAAACTATATAGACATATTAAAAAACAAAAACTATTAAATATGGCAAAAAAAACTTCAAACTACTTTAGTCACTACTAAAACTTTAACTAAAATTAAAGTGAAATTATAAAATAAAAACATTCAAAATATGAATAAAAACGATAATAGTATAATAAAAAACGAATGTATACACACACAAAATAACAGATTAATTCAGATGAGGGTTATTATATTTGACGAAAACTACAACCATAAAAAACATTTTCGTTACTTGAAATAAAACAGACGTTAACTGAAATAAAATATAAAAAATATTTTAAAAACTTAAGCTTATTTCAGCTAGTTGCCAAGGCAGCATTTCTCATTTTAATTTAGTTTAACTTGATTTACTAAAATAACTAAAAATGAAAAAAAAAACTATATAGACGCATAAAAAAAAAAACTAATAAAAACTTTAAAAACAAACAAAATTACTAAAACTTTAACTAAAATTAAAGTGAAAATATAAAAATTCAAAGTAAATCAAATGATTAATTGAAAGGATAATAGTATTTGAATGATCCTAAAATAGCAATGATTGAGACTGTGCTCTGTGTGTCAGGATGCTCCTGCGCTGCTCGTTCTCTCAGCTGCGCTCCACACAGGTGGCTGTGGTGCACTGCGTATTTGAATGATCCTAAAATAGCAATGATTGAGACTGTGCTCTGTGTGTCAGGATGCTCCTGCGCTGCTCGTTCTCTCAGCTGCGCTCCACCCAGGTGGCTGTGGTGCACTGCAGCGCTGAGACCTCCTCCCGTCACGTCCTGCAGAAACTCTCGCACACCTGTCTGGTCATCAGCTCCAACACGGGACGCGTGTACCGGCCCAAAGACTGCGAGAGGCTGGTGCTGTACCTCAAAGACATCAACCTGCCCAAACCCGACAAGTGGGGCACCAGCAACCTCATCGCCTTCCTGCAGCAGGTCACGTGCCACACTGTTTTTAGTGCAAATCAAGGTTTCTTGTGCCATTTTAGTTTCTCACAGTCTTCTTCCACAGGTCTTGACATATCAGGGCTTCTATGATGAGAACCTGGAGTGGGTCGGACTGGAGAACATTCAGATTGTGGCGTCCATGTCAGCAGGCGGCGCTGTGGGGCGGCACACACTCACCTCACGCTTCACCTCGATCGTGCGGATTTGCACCATTGAGTGAGTACTGATGTACATACACACACACACACACACACAAACACACACACACTCAAACACACACACACACACA
>NW_015505615.1:0-554 GCF_001515645.1 Sinocyclocheilus grahami | reverse complement strand
CTAGAAACACACAGCGTCTCCCTGACATGCTGCTTCAACACTAACTGCGTTACTGAAACCACGCCTTATTTCTTTGCGTGCACATTTGGGCGGCATTATGCTAATATTTCCACATAGTGAGGTAGATATGTGGGGGCGTGTTAGAACGAGCCGTTTTAGGGGGGCGTGGCAGAGTCTTAACTTTGATAAAGAATATCTCTTTGGTTTTGAGACTTTAGTCTTTGCAACTTCAGGGATCTTATCTCTGCACAATCAGCTTGTAACACTCCAAAGAGAAAGGAAAACTTGAAATCGCATCATATGACCCCTTTAATTTAAATAAAGCTGAAATAAAAAAAATTAAAACAATATTAGATGAAAAACTTAAACTTAAATGAAAATGTTTAAATGTTGCCTGAAATAAAATATGTAAGTTGAAGGATTAAAATCATTAAAACTAAAACTGAATTAAAATGAATGCTAAAAATAAAAAAAATTAATAAATACAAAACTAAAAATGACAAATAATTAATTTACTAAAACTAAAATGATAACAAACTGAAAGTATAAAAATA
>NW_015505614.1:1074724-1087108 GCF_001515645.1 Sinocyclocheilus grahami | reverse complement strand
CTGAAAAAAAAGCCCACAAAATATTAAAATAAGTCATAATTTCACACAAGTTTTGGTTCCACGAGAAGCTCACTGACCAGCCACTGGATATTGCAGGGGAAAAGTGAGTGAAGGTAGAATGGGTGACTGGTAGTGACTGGTGTTCATCGGTGTAGCATCACTTCCTAGTTGCATGATCCATTACGCAGTCCAGGTGCATATGCTTAGGAGGTTGTGATTCCTTGCATTCAATATGTTAAAAATCAGTTTGCCTGATAACTGCGCCAAAGTAGTAAATATACAACATGACTGTATTTGCTTCGCACGCTTTTGTGAGCCAGAGGAGAAGATTGGAGCTTTTATTGTTGGTACCTTAACTTTAGATAAAAAATAAACTAAAACAATGGTTGCACGAATAATTTGGTTAAAGAGCAGAAAACAGTATAACCATTACTTTCAACAGAAATAACTACAGTGTGTGTTTATGTTGGTGTATTTCTTTATCTGCTTGCTATAGGGCGGTTTTGAGTCCTTGAGTAGCTCATGTAACATGATTGTGTATGATTTGGGAATAAGAAAAGGCTTGTACACTGGATGCATTTAAGCATTTTTTGCAGCATGTTTAAATATAACCAAGAGCTTGTTAGCTGCTTGGTACTCTGCCTGGCTCAAAATTTCTGTCATACGATGTGTGACCCAACCATTGGAGCATCAAAAATGTCCATGCCATTTCTCCCAGTGGGAAAAAAAGAAGCTTCTACAACTTCTAAATTGCACCATGTATGCCTGCCCTTAAAGGGTGTATTACCACTAAAATAAAAACTTGGTAATACTTCAAGGTATAGTTCACCCACAAATGAACATTCTTTCATCCTTTTTAAACATAGAAGAAAGTCATTGGTAAAACATGAGCATAAGTACATGATGGGATACGTTTCTTTTTTAGGTGAAATATCCAAGTTTTACATTTAGGATAAGGGGTTTATTGTAGCTAGCTGCAGGCACTTTAACTTGATGTATGCCACATTTGGCAGACAGTGCTGCGAGAGATAGAGAGGTATAGCATGCACTCATATCAAGAAGAGGAAAGAGCCAAGCAGTGAACCCTGAGGTACCCCAGTGCACCAGTTAGCTGATGTGTCTCCAAGATACCTAGATGGGTCTGACTGTGGGTTAAGACTCAAACCAGGGAAGTTTAGTTTGCAGTGTCGAGGGGGTGGATAGGAGGATCTGGTGATTTACTGTGTCAAAGAAATCAGATATGTCTAGCAGAATGAGGATGGATCATCTGGAGGCAGTTCTCGCAAGCCACAGGCTTCAGTGATGCAAAGGCAGACTGTTGTTGCAGGTTTTTCTGTCAGAGTAAACAAGACTTGGTTAAAAACAACTTCTGCAAGTGTTTTCACAGAGGAGAAAGACCTATTTCTAATTTTTGTTTGTTTATCATATAGTGTCCTTTTTTGTTTTTTGATAGAAGAGCTACCTAAGCCTGCTTTAATGTAATGAAGGAACTGCCAGAGAGGATAGATGTGATAAACGTGTCTGGGAGTGTAGCGAATAAGTACATTTAAAATTAAATAAAAAATGTATGCATTTAGCAGACCTTTTATCCAAAGCGACTTACAGTGCATTTAGGCTATATTTTTTTATCAGTATGTAAAAAAAAAAAAGAAGTTATTTAAGTAAGTACTGAGATGATGTGGCTTGTAGAATTCAGGAGGGAATGGGGTCAAGTGGGCAAGAGGGACTGGATATATAAGATGTTTAGCAGTGTTTAGAGGAAAGAAAAAGAGAGCATAGATTTGCATGTAAGCGGTGGGTCTTTGTGAGTCTGTGGTGCCGAGAATTGAATATGGTGGAAAACAAGATGCATAGCAAGAGTATAGTTGGAATGACATTGTCTGTTGCTCATTCTCTCACAATTTTTTTTATGATGTAACTACATTGTGATCTCCTATACTCTCATAATGCTTCTTTTTATACTCCAGTGGTTCAACGTTGAAGTGGTCTTGGAGCACAATGCTAAGTCAGAAAGGGCATTGAGGTCAGAGGTCCCGGTGGCTATAATAGAGAATGTGGCTGTGTGGTGTGAAGTTTATCTAGCTAGCTGTCCATTCTTATCAGTCTGCACTGGCCTGAAGGTCTTTCTCTTCCCATTTCTTTCCTTGACCTCATTATACATCCCCTCTCTTCCATTTTCCGCCATATTCTTCCAGAAAATTGTGGCTGCCAACAGATCATCTATCTCTGTCTGCTGCTTCAACTTTGTTTCTCTCTCTTTCAGAAATTATCTCTCTCTCTCCCATTCAGTGTCTCATGCACACACACAAAACACACTTTCTCACAAGAGCTATTAAATCTTTGGGTTTATATCTTTATAATTTATTGGGTAATAAATTCTGTTGCTACAGAAAAAGCATAAACCTGTGATATTGGCCACATCCAAAGAATGACCTAAGAAGCTGTACACATAAAAAAAAGGTACTTGTTGTACAAAAAGTGTTGTTTGACCAGTCTCCTGTACAGGTGTGACTCATGAGTGCTCTATATGGAGCACAGAAGCATATAGTTTCGAAAGCAGCTGCCTGTCAGTCACATTGCACATGGGCATCAAATTGAGTTGATACTCCATACTGATAATACTATAAAAATGTTATTGTCCTTTTATTATAATATTTACATGATACTGAATATTTTTTTTCTAATTCATCCTTTTGCTCAAATAATTATTGAAGTTTTACTTGTCATCCCTGTTTTTAGTGTAGCGAGAATATGATGATTTGTACTCTATTTGTTTAACTGTAGTGTAACACCTAAGTATGTTGAGAATGTCAGGATCCATTTTCAGAAATGTATTAAAATATGAAAAGCAAAGAAGTCCAAACAAAATCTCAAAACTATGAACAGAATAGAAAAGAATAATCCAAACAAATAACCAGCCAATAACTTTGAAAATAAGTCTGTAAGTATGTAGTAGGGCAGCAAGTGAACTAACAATACTTTGCAACTATAAAACTACTTTTGCAATAGACAGAAAGTAAAACAGTTCAATATCCTGTTGATGCTGCCCTCTGGTAACTGGGAGTGGTGCTTTGTAAAATACTAAAACAATCCCTGTGTCCCAATGTGCATACTATCCATATCTGCCCTAAATAGTATTGAAAATTACTACTATCACATAGAATTTAGGATGGATAGTATGCACATTGGGACGCATACTTTTCAATGGGGTCACAGATGTTTTGATCAAAGTGCATGTACTGGTCCATGATTTACAGCACAGATTCTGCTTAATAGAATAGGATTTACATACAGTAAAAAAAGAAAGAAATTTCAAAGAAGAAACATTGCAAATTAATAACCAAATAAATAAATAACTCCACTTAGTAATCATTTAGGACAAATTCAACAAATTAAAAGCATATTCTATTAATGTCCTTTAAAAGAAGGAAAGGAAAGAAAGTTACTTTTTAGTTGTGCCTGCCTCTCCAGCAAATTTAATTTAGAAATTTGCTTTGAAAAAAAGAAGAAATTATAATGGGTTATTTAAGTATTGCTTAATGAAGGAGGCATCACCAAGAGCGATCATGAAAGGCCCCAACATCAACCCCTGTGGCACTCCCAGGGGCACTGCACCCAAGAGGGAGAGTCAAACAGACATGGAAGGAACCTGCTGTCACCTCATATCACATGCCTGCTGAAGGTCACTTTACATGCAGACTGTGTTCGGTGTAAATCAGCTATCCTCTATTCGTGCTTGCCACTTCATCAGGATTTGTATATTCCCAGTGATAAACATGTCACTCAAAATGGAAAGTGATGCCCTTTACTGGCTGAATTGAGTGTATTTCGTGTACGGCATGCACTTTTTTGGGATGTATTTCTTTATTAATGTCTTATAGAGCTCAGCATCAAGGGTGATGAGACAGCAGGAGAAGGCGTGATGGTGACTAGCACAAAAAAGGAGGCAGTAAAAACAACAGCACACGTATGCAAACACAGTACTGAGGAGAAGGTTGTTAAGGTTGTGTAGCAAAAATATGCACGCAAACTTTTTGCACACATGAACATTTTAACATTCGATCAGGATATTTCCACATATTTGTGTATAAATGGACTCATAAAATCATGGTGAAATAGAGGGCAAAATGGCACACTTGACAGTGGTATACGCCCATTGCATGCACTTCATCTGTGTCACTGCTGAAACAATGATGTAGAATGCATAGCTGCTGTCAGCAAGATTTGGATGCTGTGAGAGTTGGACAGGAAAAGCAAGTGAAAGCAATGAATGTCATACATGGGCAGGCGTTGTGAAACAGGTTGGACTTATTGAAGCTGGCATGTGTTCCTTCAGAGATGAAAATGTAATGAGCTCCTCATGTTCTTTATGTTCCACATGCTCCCAGATCTGTTCATATAAATGTTAAGGTCCTTTCTAGAACAGCCTGCAGCTATGCATTTGTAGACAGGTTCAGGAGATAAAGGAAAGGTTAAAAAAAGTTGAATTATATTTGTCACTAGGCTTTGAAGTGATTGTGCTAGTCAGTGATCAGATTAACCATAAGCAAGTTATTGTAAGTAGACCTGAACTTGAATTCCATAGAAAGATTTCCACATAATTCAAACATATGTCATTAACAAAATTGCCTAACCTCAACCCATGCATGCCAATAATTAAATATTGTTTTACTAATATCTATCTAATATTCACCATATCTACATTCAATTTATGTGCGCCAGGTTTTCCTTAATTAATATGAATGTTTTTATGAGTGTTTTCAATCAGTTAAATTATTTTAAACTTGATTAATCATATTTTACCATGGTTTGCACAGTTTTAAGAAAATTAAATACCAGGCATTTGGCACTTTATGTGTAGTACAGTAATTATAGGTTCAGCAGTCGGTGTGGATGACACTCATAGTGTAGACAGCTGTAGAAGTGTTCTTTACACGTCACATTCACAATGCCACATTCAATCATCCAAGTCTAAAGATGCAGTTCTCTCGCAAAGACATTTGCGTTCCCTAAGAAATAATTAAAGAAAAAATACATAATTATAAAAATTACCAACGGATTTCCAGCACACAACTATTGATCCATGATGTTGCCACGACGTCGCAGTTACTACCTGGCAATGTCACAAAGTTACGTTGTGGCAATGAAACTGGGAATTTCACTTTTCCGGTTGCCACACATCACCACAGTTACGTATGTTTGTTAGCTGGGGCATTTTGTAAAGTTTGGACATTTTGTTTGGTAGGTATATACAGAGCCCCTAAAGGGACATGGTGGTGAAAAAAATTGCCCAGAATATGAATGCAACGCCCTGCAGGTTAAGCTTTTTCTCCCCCATAGAAAATGCTTAAGACAGGCTAATGAACGAAGATGCTGATTTAAAAATACCAAATATGTTTGCAGTTTATATTACGCAGAGAAAAGTGAGCCCAGAACGGAACGCACAGTTTCACGTGTTTTCTCCCCCGCAGACAAAATGTTATATAAAAAAAACACACTTAAAAGGTTGCTTTTCTGTTTGTAGTGTATATTTTTTATAAAATATTTTAAAAAATGTTTTATTACTGTTCTTTTATATTAAGCCACGTTAAGCGCGCTATGGGGGAGAAAACGCTTATTGCTTAACTTAAAACTAAAATACAATAAATTCACTAATTTTATGACTAATATGTTAAATTATTAAAAATATATATGCAAATAATAACAGCACCACCTCTCAACGTAATCTGTGATGTTCTGTGTTTCAGAGCAGCTCAAGCCATTTCTCGTAATGCTGTGTGAAATACAGACTGAACAGCGGCTCAAAACCGCGGTATGAGCATATAATACGCAAACTACAGCTCTCGGCTGGATAAAAGAAGCCAGTGTCACACTAGTAGCCTAAAGTTTTAATGGGTCGTACATTAGGTGTGCCTGTGTCCATTATTATTTATGCGCAAACAGACCTTATATGTGACCCTGGACCACAAAACCAGTCATAAGTAGCAAATAGCCAAAAATACATTGTATGGTCAAAATTATCGATTTTTCGTTTATGCCAAAAATCTTCAGGATATTAAGTAAAGATCATGTTCCATGAAGATATTTTGTAAATTTCTCACCGAAAATATATTAAAACTTTTTGATTAGTAGGGTACAATGGGGCTAAAGGCCCACCTAAAATGTATAATTGCAGAAAATATATATATGTTGTATTGAACATTAATGGAGCAACAGATTTTGTGTGAAAATAAATAATTCAATTTGTTTATTTTGTTTAAAAATCTTATAAATGTATGAGGTGGCATGAGGGGCCTTTTACCCCACACACGGGGTAAAAGGCTCACCAGCATGGGGTAAAAGGGACACGGTATTGATACAAATACTTCAGCTAAATTAATGTTTTTTTTTTTTAATGTCTAAGTTAATACTTGTTCAAAACAATCACTTTAACAATGTTTGTACTATTTTCTGCTTATTTTGAAAAAAATAAAATAATAATTTTCAATAAATATACTGTCATTAAAATATGTTAATATAAAAAAATATATATTTTAAAATACAGAAATAAAATCGTTTTAATAAGTACAAATTCTGAAAGTATTGAATTATTATATTCAATAATAATTGAATATATATTTACAGCCGTAACAACAAATTATATTTTATTATATGATATTATTAATATCATGTTTTTAAATATGATGGTTTCATTATAAACATGGTGATTATCTCTAAGGTGGACAACCAACATAATATATCTGAATCTCATATCAACAAATGGAAAATTCAGCCATCTATTAATTATCATGTTACTTACTGTGCACCTTTAGCCCCAACAGCAGGGGCGCTTTTTACCCCAAATTCCATACTTTTACATATTCTTTAGTTATTTAAAAACTGTTGCTTTAATTATCTTAAACAAAACTGAAAATCATAAAGAAGACCTTTGTCTCAAAATACATGCATTAATTTGAGTGATTCTAATTTGCTACTCAAATCTACAACATAAAAAAAAAACATATAATATTAGATCAAGTAAGCACAGAATCAACTTTGCACTGCTGTTGAAAAATACACGTGCATCTTGAAAAGCGGAAGTTGGAAAGTGCTATGCCATGTTTTTGTGCCATCTAGTGGTTTAGATTAAAATCATATCAAAGGCGCCTTTTACCCCGGGGCGCCTTTAGCCCAATTGTACCCTAATATGCATTGCTAAGGACTTCATTAGGACAACTTTAAAGACAATTTTCTCAATATATATTTTTTTTGTTCCCTCAGATTCCAGATTTTCAAATAGTATAATATTTTTGCTTGAACACAGCTCAGTATATTCACGTAGTTGTATACAGTGAGTGTTTTATAACAGATGCTCATGCGTTTTGGAGAAGTTTGTGAGGATCAGGTAGTTATGTACATATGGACATCAGATGCTCCAAACACAGACACTATTGCTTGTTCTGACAGAGGAACTATTCACTAATGACGTCGAGCCGCCTTCAGATCGCTGAGTTTCCGCACGTTCAGAATGGTTTCATTTTTAATTTGTATTTTGGTGTTTAAAGTCACCATGTAATCAAAATTGAAAATTATTATTTTTTTAATGGAATACTGTAGTGTTTATTATAAATAATTTATCTGTGTACTTCATTTTTTAAAATTCATGTGCCCTCGTAAACTTTAATCAAAAACGTTAACCTCCCCTCTCCCTCAAGATGACTCATCTTCTCTTCCGGTCATGAGCAATGGTGCAAGGGCGGAGCTAGTGACGTGAGGGGTAAATGCTGGGATAAACAACAGGGGAGAAAGCTGAAGCTGATGCTTCACTTTATAGCACTGACACCAGTCATGAGGGAGTACGTTACCCCTAAACATTGAAAAGATATTAGGATATTATGACAACATTACTCTTAGGATATAGCAAACAATTTTTTTTTCATGAATATGACTTAACCTGATGGAGAACGTGCTCAGTCATTCAGGCACTCTCTCTCTCTGCGCTGTTTAGGCATTTCTTGTGCTGTTGATTGTCGTCGTCATCCTTAATAAATAAAACATTTATTCATGCTTGGGTGTCTGCTGTGAATCCAGTGGAGAGAAATCCCCCACCACTAACTGCAAACTGGCATTCAGATCTGCCTCCATTTTGTTAGCAACGCCCCAACTTCCAACGATCCAATGAATTCCCCGAAGGACGAAATCAAGTCCCGCCCTCTCATTTCAGATGCCGTTTCACTTGGATATACGTCACAGTAGAGAAGAAAAGACAATCGCAACTTCCGTTCCCTTTCAGGCGGTCACTCCGAGTCACGTCGGTGACCAACGAATTGGGATATCGCTTCGATAGACCAATCTACTTCGAGTGTAAACTAAACGAGCCAATGCACATTGGCATGCAATTATTGCATCCAGCTGCTGCTGATCACAGCGTGAGTATAATAAGGCAGCAGGTGCAATGCATACCAGCTTTTCGCTTCGGAGCCGAGCGACAACGTCGTTCTGCTCAACTGTGTCTGTTCGAGAACTACGAGTTCAGCATGCTCTCGGAAGCTTCTTGTGTTGGCGAGACAGCGCTTCAGCGGTGGTCATTCCAGTGTCGAGTGGGTTGTGCACTTCAGGCTGCACTACCCCTGTCGTATTGCAAGCGGCCATCTCCCCTGTGCGCCTCAGCACTAAAAGAGCATTTCCTAAAGAGCAAATTTCTCTAAAAGAGCTACACAGGTGAATCTTTATAAAGACGACGGATCGTCCTTATAAGGATACCGTTTAACCCGTGCGTTTCTGGGTGCGGTCGTTACCTGGCACCGGGGGATGGTCACGATCGCTGCCTCACGTGTCAGGTGGCCTTCGTGGATGATTCATGTTCTCATTGCAGGAAGATGACCATCTCTGAGCTGCGAACCAGGCTCCGCTACTCGCAAGGGGGCCTTCACGATGAATCCGCGGGAACCGTGGAAGGCCGGGTTCCATATTGAGACCTATGCGGGTTTCGTATGTGTATAATCCACGGTATAGCCTTAGAGCCTGTGTTCCCCAGCAGACTTCTGCCTGTCCAAGAGGGTTATAATCACCTCCAGTTTCTCCATATACACCTAAACGGATGTTATATGTGTATTTGCTTCCGAAAAGTCCTTCGGGAAGGATGGGGCTTCCGCAGCGTCCCTGTTCCAAGTGGAGCGGATACGTTTGCCCAGTGTTATCCAATCTCACTCAGTAAGGTAGTGCTTTGAAAAATGGTGAGTGGAGCTACTTGTCCCGAGCCCCGGCCTACACCAGATAGGGGCACAGGCGGCTCGCACAGGGCACTGGAAGCGGCAGCACCATGGCGCTTTGGTAGGGATCCCAATTTGTCGGTCACCGACGTGACTCGGAGTGACCGACTGAAAGGGACCGTCTCGGTTACGTATGATTACCCTCGTTCCCTGAAGGAGGGAACGGAGACGTCACGTCCCGTCACCACGGTTGCTGTACCACCGCTGAGCCGCCGGGTCACCGGCTCGGCTCCTCAGCGAAAACCTGGTCCGCATTGCACCTGCTGCCTTATTATACTCACGCTGTGATCAGCGGCAGCTGGATGCAATAATTGCATGCCAATGTGCATTGGCTCGTTTAGTTTACACTCAAAGTAGATTGGTCTATCGAAGCGATATCCCACTTCGTCGGTCACCGACGTGACGTCTCCGTTCCCTCCTTCCTTCATCCGTAACCGAGACTTTTCATGCCGAGGTTAATGATTCTGAATGGATCCGTAGTAGTTTATATGCAGTCCTTTGGCATCTCCCTGTGGTCTTGTTTGGTAATCCAGGTTGACTTGTGCTTATTTGTTACTGTATAATTGAGCTTTACGTACTTTTAAGTTGTATAGAATATCTGCAGTGACATTTTTGCAAAGTATGTTTGCAAAAAAGAACATGGAATTTTTAAACATATCTTGAATTTGTTTTGTTTAAAAAAATAATTACATGTAATTGAAAAGTAATAACACTTGAATACAAAGGTTTTAGAGAATAGGTAAGGTTTGACTTGCAGTATTGATTTGGACAGGAGGGGGTCTTGGAGTAAAAAAGGTTGAGAACCACTGCTTTAGATAAATGCAGGCCCAGTTCTACAGGGGTACTAAGAATTGAACTTTTTTTCTTATTTAAAAAATAATAATAATTAAATTAATACAATAAAGATACATCCCAACAAGCTTTATTATTTATTTATTGAATATGAGTTGTATTATTTATATATTTTTCACTTGTTAGATCTCTGTGAGATTCTCATTTGAAAAGTAGATCCCCACACCAAAAAAAAAACAATTGTGGGCACCCCTGCTGTAAACAGATTTGGTATTTTTAAATCACCGTCTTCGTTCATTAGCCTACCTAAAGCGTTTTTTAAGGGAGAGAAAAAGCTTAATGCGCAGGGTGTTGCGTTCATATTCTGGGATATTCTGCTTTATTAATAGTAATATTATTAATAAGATTATTAGCCTAATAATTTTATCAGTATTTATTATTATCAAATTTGGTCCTCTAATGTCACTGTTTTAAAACATTAAGTCACAATAAGCGTTTTAGAATGTCCCAGAATCGTGCCTTGAACTAAGCACTGACTGTATTTCTTTATACTTGAGTTCAAGTTCAAAATAAAACTTTATGAACCGCTCCATTGTGAATATACGGAGCTGTATGAACCACTGCAAGCTGTAAAGTAAACAGGAAGAGTTTGTTTGAACTCAACTGGTTTTGTGAGAGAACACAAAAGTTTTGCGAGAGAAAGCAAAACATTTGAAAAATATTTTTTCCTCACACCCCGAATTTTTTCCACCACCATGTCCCTTTAGGGGCTCCGTATATACCTACCAAACACAATGTCCAAACTTCGATACACACAGACAACAGAACATTCTGAAAACGCACACCAACTTGTGTGAAATTCTGCCCATAGGGGGTGCTACCACTGAAAACCACTGTATTTTCACAGCTACATGATCAATCAAAGTAGATGAACTTCGTACACAAGTAGAAAACAAGTAGATTCAGGTATTTTTATTTTTTTTTACGAAAAACTTAGGCTCTGATGTGCATATAAATGGTGAGCCACATAAATATTTTAGTGTTCTGTGCCAACACATTCCATCATGCCAATTTGCAACTACTTTACATTTTGGTAAATTGGTGGCAAATTCATATGAATTTGTACAATCTATGATTTGTGTATTTTCAAAAGATATGCTTATTCCACCAATTATGGTTATGTTTAGGGGTGGACATTAATGCTAGTTTTTTTTTTTTTTAAATTGAAAATTTTACAAGTTTTCACATCATATAAATTCACCCAGGTAAATGAAGAAAAAAAATGCGTGGTAATATTGTTTTGCAACACTTTCAAAGTGAAATGTCCAGTGAGTGAAACTAAAATGAGTGTTCATGTTTCTCTGAAACACATAAATGTGAATGTGCCAACAGTTTATTACGTTGATTCATACAAGCATTGAAGCAGCTTGGAAATGACAATTTGGAAGTGAGTGGCACCAAAAGGTTAATGCTCTTTTGCATTTG
This sequence comes from Sinocyclocheilus grahami, assembly GCF_001515645.1. Lineage (NCBI taxonomy): Eukaryota > Metazoa > Chordata > Actinopteri > Cypriniformes > Cyprinidae > Sinocyclocheilus > Sinocyclocheilus grahami. The sequence goes on along the minus strand of NW_015505614.1, from coordinate 1,075,580 downwards.
AAAATAGCATACCACCCACACTAAACCTTTTTTTTAACACTAATAGTAAAACATTTAGAGATAAAAAACATTTTCTGAAGCAACTATGCTATTTTACCTCTTTTTAGGGGGAGGTTTGTAACATAAATAGTTTTGCTGTTTACTGCACTTCTAGTTCTCTTTCCTCCCACTTTAACACTAGAACCGCCACGGGGTAAATTTTGCCCGTGGCTGTTTTTCAAATGTACATAACAGATTTAAGATAAAACATTCAAGTCTCCCAGTCATTGACTTTTACTAAAATTATGTAATTTACAATCCAATGTTGTTAAAAATTATTTAGATAAAACCAGATCAAAAAACGGGACTTTTATACCTATAAGCGCCAGCAGGTCAAATTTACCCACTATATAATGCATGTATTTTCTTGCCGCTTATGTTTTAACATTGTACATTTCTAGTCAACGCCTTTCACTCACTAATTTAGCGGTTATCAGTTTCATAAATAAAGTCAAAATGACTAAAAATAGGCGATTTATGGAAGGTAGGTATTAGAAACACTAAATGCCATGAGTAATGGAGAGTCTGATGGTAAGTTATGCGTCCTGGGTCGGCTCAGCATCTGACGGCTCATCTGACAGTGATCCAGATATCATATTTACATGTTTTAGCCTCACGTTACTCTAATTGGTCAAACTTTGGTTTAATTATTTAATTTTTGTCTTGCCATACCATTTATTGTGTGCTACTGTGTTGCTATTCTAGTCTGCACCATTTCCTGAAGAAGAAAAAAAAGATCTAAAATGTGATTAAATGTGATTCTAAAAAATGTATTACCCAAAGTTTAATGGTGTTGTTCTCTTATTCAAATGATAAA
>NW_015505614.1:1067627-1070334 GCF_001515645.1 Sinocyclocheilus grahami | reverse complement strand
CAAAAGTTTTGCGAGAGAAAGCAAAACATTTGAAAAATATTTTTTTCCTCACACCCCGAATTTTTTCCACCACCATGTCCCTTTAGGGGCTCCGTTTATACCTACCAAACACAATGTCCAAACTTCGATACACACAGACAACAGAACATTCTGAAAACGCACACCAACTTGTGTGAAATTCTGCCCATAGGGGGTGCTACCACTGAAAACCACTGTATTTTCACAGCTACATGATCAATCAAGTTGAAAATCGGTATGTGTTTTCTTTGAGGCAAATGCTACTGTGTTATTCAGTATCACCAGATAATCAATCATCACTGCCCGCAGCCATTTAAATTTGAGAAGCTAATAATGTAAAACCTGGATGGATGACCAGTACAAAATTGAATAAATCCATACAGTATTAATTAGGGGTAAACGATCCATCGTTATGGATCGATTAATCGACTAAATATCAATGCATCAATGCCACACGTAAAATATCGATATCTGTAGTATAAATAGGCACCTTATTTTGACACTGTCCACATTTTCACCAATGTTCGTCTATGCATTACTGTCAACGTGTGCATTTTCATTCAAACTCACGTGTCAGCACTATAAGACTGCCTAAAGGGCAAGTGTAAAAGATGCTTGGGATACATGACGGAATTGTCGAGCGCGTGTGAGAAGTTTTCAGCGCGCAGTGACACGCACACATCCAAAGTGCACGCGTACAGACAGCCGCATCGACAGCGCGCTAATACCTAATTGAGCTCTCTTCAGCTTTTTTGTGGATGGATGAACAAATACAGACCAAAGTACATTAATGTGTAAACCTTGGTGAATATCCTAGTAAACACAATCGGTTAGGCCTATGTCTTAACGTAAACAGTTGAGAAAGAAAACACATGTGTGTTAGTATATTGGATCTGTGCTTTACTTAAAGTGAAAGCAAACTAACAGAAAACTTCTGTTAAAGAAAAAATTCTCACTGATTTTGACTGAACAACTTTTATAAGGATTAATCTATACAGTGAAGACTATGCAGTGTTATTTTACATTCTAATCACTCAAAAGTCTTATTCAGAGATATTCAGTATGGGTTTTATGGATTTATTTCAGCTACATTTTTTCCCCAAAACTTACTAACTACGCATAATATTTTTTTTTCTAAAAAATGCAAACATGTACATCCATCTTGCTCACATATTATTGTAGCACAGTTTGTGCGGAATACAAAAAACTGAAATAATGTATTGCTATACTGAAATAAGCACAAATGTCAGGGCATGTCAAAACATCTCAAGGGCTCCAAAATCACCTCAGACCCCAGAGGGTTAAAATGCATTTAGAATAATCACAAAATTGAAGATATAGGGGCAGAAAATTTCTATAATTTAATATAGTAAATCAATATCACACGAAGAGTGATATTCCTCCAATTCCTCCGTTTTTTTCTCCAAAATTCAGCATGATTACATGTAGGCCTAGATTTTTTTACAACAGTTCAATAAACAAGAAGTTAATTAAGAGACTTGCATTTTAGACACCATATTGCCTGTTTTTGCTCTGTTTCGACAACAAAAATAATTCCAAACACAGCCACCATAGCACAGTTTTGCGTCTCTGAGCAATGACGGTGTTTCGTTCCTGAATGAATCAACCGTTTAAATGATTCAGTTCAATCGCTATGACTCACTTATTAACAGTGATTTGCTGTCACCTACTGGTGGTTTTAATTTCACATTTAAAGTATCTTTTTTTATGTATAATTTCAAATGAGTATTCAACATTTTATGTCTTCTATATCAAAACATTATTTCTGCATTTGTAAATGCAGGTTAAATGCATTAATGTCCTGCATTAAACAGTGTGTAAATACATCTAAATGCCACTTCCGATGAAGCTTCTGTGTTTCCTCTGCATTGACAAGATAAATTTTGTTGATACTGATTTAATTTGCCTGGTAACAGCCCAAATGTCTTATTATTCTAAATAACTGATTAATTTAATTAAAAACAACTGGTTTGAGATTTATAGGCCTATCCCTGTGGTGTCAAACTCAGTTTCTGGAGGGTCGCAGCCCTGCAGAGTTTAATTCCAACCCTGCTCCAACACACAAACCATGTAGTTTTCAAAAAAACCTAAATGATTAGATTAGCTGGATCAGATGTGTTTAATTAGGGTTATATCTAAACTGTGCAGGGCTGTGGCCCTCCAGGAACTGAGTTTGACACCCTTGGCCTATCCCATTTTTGCCTCCATCCCACTGTTAAAATGTAACTAAGTAATTTTTAATCTGGGTACATTTTAAACAAGCTACTTTTTACTTTTACTTCAGTAGATTTTTAGACTTGTACTTTTACTTGTACTTAAGTAAAATGTAATTAATGTAATGGTACTTTTACTTGAGTAGAATATTTTTATACTCTTTCCACCTCTGCCTACATCGCACTCATTATACAGACAAATTAATATCAAAATAACTTTAAAACAGAAAGAATAAAGGCAGTTACTTCCTGTTTACTCTTCTTTGAATTTTCAGTCTGTATATCATTTGCTGTGTATCACAATAATCTGTCGTATCATCGCGTTCTTGATCAGATGTACCACTGTATTCAGCGTTCTTATTTGCGCATATTTCATATGTAGAAGACATGATAATGCGCTCATACACGGAGCTGGTTCATGTTTGGAGCATGAGAGAATATGAAATATGTTCACA
>NW_015505614.1:1063798-1064330 GCF_001515645.1 Sinocyclocheilus grahami | reverse complement strand
AAGGATTTTCTTTCAGTGAAAGATTTGTTTGACTACAGCTGGTGCCCACTGTATGATTTGACCATGATTTGTCATCTGAGACATAATCTGTGAATCCTAAAAGATTTAGCTTATCTTAGACCAAAATCTACAATCTCTGATCACTAGTTTGACATGTTTGCAGACAGTCAATTTCATGTGAATGCAACTCACCATCCCCAAATGTATAACAAATTGATGATGTAAAGTCTTTTTGTGTGTCCATTATTAATGAGTCTTGCCATACATACAGTCTGACATTAATAACAACTAAGATAGTGACTTATAATTGGGATCATGTTCATACAGTCTGACAAGCAACAATTGTACAGTGTTCTCCCAGGTTTATTTGAACAGTTAATGAGTCTTTATGACCAGTTCATTAAAAGAACTAGTACGTTCGTGATTCACTGTATAAACTGGACAGCTTGCATTTCAAGTGGTGTGGGGGGTGGGCCTGACTCAATGTACATACATCAAATCACGCACCCAAAAATCGATTTATTGATTCAAA
>NW_015505614.1:1059938-1060590 GCF_001515645.1 Sinocyclocheilus grahami | reverse complement strand
TTTTCAGACTGTAAACTCACAACAATGTCTTTCTTTCAGTGGTGCTATAGTGGTGCTGCAGTATATCAGTATAGGAGGCAGTATAGAAAGAGACGGAAACAGAAAATCATTCAGTTATTATTTTTAGGAATTATACCAGTTTATTGAAAGGGAAGAAGAGAGCAGAAAGGAAATAAAAAGAGGAATGGTCACAAGTCATAACACAAGTCATTTTAGCACCACATCTCTGTGTCAGTGCACATACTAACTGCCATGTTAACACACACGTGTTCCAACAAATGTATTGTTAGAATACATTGCTGTGATGTTGCTTTAGTGTTTGTGGTACATTGCATTATTTCCAAACGTGATAGAACATTGACCTTTTAGCACCACTCACTGGGCATTTAATTTCTGAACTGCTAAAATACAACAACCAGTGTAATAAAATGCCAGACTGATGTTTGTCTGTTTTGAATAAAACTGAACTTGCTTTTTTATTAGTGCCACTCACTGGATATTTCACTTTCAAAGTGTTTGCAGAATGTGCAAGAAGCAGTGTAATGTCATTTTGCTGAAACTTCGCCACATGCACATACTGTATTTCCAATGTGTCTGGGATGTGTATATGCAACGTGATCTCATGATAATTCATATGTATTTTACGTAAAAT
>NW_015505614.1:1057899-1058229 GCF_001515645.1 Sinocyclocheilus grahami | reverse complement strand
TTTATTAATGTCTTTTTATATTAATTTTATGTTGTTACTTTTTTACATTTAATTTTATATTACACATGACATGGATTCATCTGTACTCTGAAAAATTTCTGCATCCAAAATATCCAAGTCTGAGTCACGAGTCCAAGTATCTCAACTCTGATAATCACCCTGAGTCTGAGTTATGTGACCATGAAACTAAAGTATCTAACCAAACAGCTTAATTAATGCTCAGGAGGTTATTAGTTACCTGTGTGGAGCAGATATTGATGGGTATGCAGCACAGAGATTGGGACTGCAATTCACACATGGATTATTAGCGTAGCTGTGAAAAAATATAAT
>NW_015505614.1:1044535-1056677 GCF_001515645.1 Sinocyclocheilus grahami | reverse complement strand
ACAGATACAGGACAAGTTTATTATTTCTTTGTCTCTTGCTCTCTAGTGCAAAAATATATCAAATTTTTCCATCATATGTAAAACAGTCATCTATACAGTATATATCATGGCTATTTAGATATATATTAGGTAAAAATTAATGGATATAAAGTTCAGAGGCTTTCTAGCCTTTTCGTCATTAAGTCCCAAGTACCCCATTAGTCACTTCAGAGCAGAAATGCATGTAAGCTCATTTCTATTATCAACAAGTATAAGAAATAAGTTAAATGAATGTGAATGTATAATATTTAATTAATCTCATTAAAAAAAGACTAATTCGAACAAAAGTCAATTTAAACAAATAAAGTAACAAACTTAACTGAAGTTCTTGCATAGTAAAAATTGAATGCAATGAATATAATGAACATGTAGGAAGTGATTTTAGACTGCTCTGACATTAGAGCAAAAAAAAAAGCCACCTACACCCTAAGCACAAGCTCCACACTTCAGCAAAATAGTAACCTGAAAAACTCCAGTATAACAGAAAGTCTCCTAAATTTCCAGAATAACTGAACATTAAACCATTAACCTTTACTCAAACACACATACATAACACTTAATTATATCTATCTATCTATCTATCTATCTATCTATCTAATCTATCTATAAAATGTTTAGTTTTTATTAGTTTCATTAATATTGTTGTTAGTTTGAGTTTAGTTTTTATTTTGTGAACACATTTTTATTTAGTTTTTATATAGTTTAATTTCAGTTTTAATGAAAGTTTAGCAGAATTAACAGACCACTTCCAGATCGCAGGCCAAAGACTGACTTTAATTCAATTCAGTTCAATTCAAGTTTATTTGTATATCGCTTTTCACGATACAAACTTTACAACAAATTAGGTTTCTACAATATTTAGTAGTAGCTTATCAGTGCTGACTGTCAGTTAATGTACATATGGCGGAAATGTACGGAAAAATCAATTAAAGACGTAATCAAACAGACGATGAACATTATTAACAGCAATTATTAAATGATTTAATCAAACTTATAAAATTGGTAGTTATGGGTGTTGTTTCATGGTTGGCATCATCTGAGGTCCTCTAAGGGGTTGGCATCATCTCTTCTCAGGTGTTCTGGATCCAGACTGAAGCATGTGTAAATCCTATTTACCACAGGATGTCAATCCCGTAGAGCCAAATGCGGAAAAGCTCTACCTCCTTTAGTGGACTTTGCTATCCTAGGTACTAACAAAAGTCCAGAGATTTGCGACCTTAGGGAGCGTGATGGATTGCAGCATGGTAGAAGACTAGTTAGGTATGCAGAAGCTAACCCATTAAGGGCCTTATTGGTAAGTAATAATATTTTGTAACTGATATGGAACTTAATAGGTAGCCAGTGCAGAGACTGTAAAATTGGGGTAATATGATCATATTTTCTTCACCTGGTAAGGACTCTATCTTCTGCATTTTGGACAAATTTTGGACTACCTGTAGCTTGTTTATTGAAGATGCAGGACAACCACCTATCAGTGCATTACAATAGTCCAGTCTAGCGGTCATGAATGCATGAACTAGCTTTTCTGCATCAGAAACAGGTAACATGTTTCGTAGCTTGGAAATGTTTCTAAGATGGAAGAATGCTGTTCCCTTTTGATACTTCACTTCGTACTGCATCGCTAGACGCTACGGGAAACTCCTTTTCTCTGATTTACTGATGCCTTTTTTTCAGTCACAGCAGTGCATCTGCACTGCCATTGCTTCAGAAGCTGCGCGAGCCTATGGCGAAGCAGCACGCCCGAGCCTGCCAAAATGGGTGGTCGCCCCGTCCAGTTCCGGGTGCTTGGAAAAGGTGTGTGTTTATTGCATGCAAAGGGCCCGTTATAGCGCCCAAGTGTACAACCGCTGTGATAGCGGACGAAATAAAACACAAACATACTCCAAAAGAGAGCAAATTTCCTCTTCCAAACAAGACGCTACGGGAAACTCCTTTTCTCTGATTTACTGATGCCTTTTTTTCAGTCACAGCAGTGCATCTGCACTGCCATTGCTTCAGAAGCTGCGCGAGCCTATGGCGAAGCAGCACGCCCGAGCCTGCCAAAATGGGTGGGGCATCTGGCTATGTAAGCAGGTGCTTCGCATAGGATCACTGATTCTTTCTCCTTCAGCGACGACATCTACTGCTCTTTGCTGATTCTACGAGATTTGAAGCCTTCGCCTGCAAGCTGATCCAGCCGCCGTTCTGCAGCAGCAAGATCATCTCGCCACCTCCGCTCTCTGCAAAGCACCACCCTTTCCCGAAGCGCCAGGGACCCCGATTAGCCCAGTCAGAGGCCGAGCTGATAGCCCACAGATCCTCCCTCCTTAACCACTTAGAGTGCTTGGGACTCAGGGTCAATTACGCCAAAAGCCAACGAATCTCATTTCAGGGGGCTGTCTTCAACTCAACCAAAATGAGAGCTGTAGCCTCGCCTGAACGTGTCCTGGCTATACAGCGGCTGACGACCGCCTTCACGATTGGCACGTCCCTTCCTCTCAGAATGTTTCAGAGGATGCTGGGCCTTATGGCCTCTGCATCTCCAGTACTGCAGTTAGGCCTCCTTCGCATGCGGCCTCTTCAACACTGGCTAAAACCCCTGGTTTCATCCCGAGCTTGGCATCACGGACGCCTTCGTATCAAGGTGGATCAAGCCTGCATTGCAGCCCTTGCCCCTTGGAAGGACCCTTCATGCTTCAAACAGGGCATACCCCTGGGGATGATGCACAAAAGGCAGGTCATCTTCACAGATGCGTCAAACATGGGCTGGGGAGCCCTGTGCGACGGCAGACCAGCCTTTGGCGCGTGGTCGAGCGAAGAGACAAAGCTGCACATCAACTGCCAGGAAATGCTGGCAGTATGGCAGGCCTTACAGTCCTTCCTACCAAGGTTATTATAGTTTTGAATTTTAAAATTTGTTTTATTTTAATATCGTTTTCAAATTTGCTATAAAATTCAGTTTAGTTTTTATAAGTTTCATTCATATTTTTGTTAGTTTTAGTTTAGTTATAATTTTGTGAACGCATTTTAAAAAGTATACAAATATACACCAAAGAAAGCAAGCAAGCCTTTTTTTACTAAATGAATCTACACAAGTCGCGCTTAATGTCCAATGATGTGTGTTGAGATATTTAGTATGAAAATAAATGTAGCCTGATTTGGTTATATGTCTTTTCTTATTAAACCATAATAATGATATTGTAACTGTGGTGTCTTGCTCACTTTTCCATGAACAGCCGTGCATCAATCAAAACTGGGACTAATGAAATTCAATAATAACGGCAGTCACATTTAACAGTAAAGGCTTATAGTTGAATGTTCTTTTCAGTTATGAAGAATTATAAGCATGTGTATGATGTGATTTAGCCAATGCACATTTGTTCAAAAGCCTGGCAGAGTGATCACAAGATGCTAGGCAAAAGTTTTGTGTTGTTTACAGGAAGCGCGTTCTCATCTTTTTTTCTGTTAATTATCATGTTGCACTGCATGTCTGTTTTTCTTCAAAGCACCAACTTAGAATGCCTAATGTTGGTTTGATTGCTTGTGTTACATGAGAAAATAAATAATCTTGCTTACCTGATGTAATAGAAACCAACTATGGTTCTCAGAGATGTCTCAGCTGCTCACGGCAGCTCCATGGCCCATTCCCCTGAGACGGGACCTCCTCTCTCAGGTGAACATGACAATATGGCACCCCCAACCCAAGTTGTGGGCCCTACACTTATGGCCTCTCGATGGGAGCCTATGAACCTCCCAGAGGGTGTCTTAAATACCATTTCTCAGGCTAGAGCCCCATCCACAAGGCACCTCTATGCCCTCAAATCGTCGGTTTTCACCGCTTGGTGTACAAACCGTGGTGAAGATCCATCCACATGTGACATATCTTCGATATTGTCCTTCCTTCAAGAGCTGTTGGATAAGGGTCACACCCCCTCCACTCTTAAGGTCTATGTGGCGGCTATAGCAGCTTTTCATGCTCCTATAGACGGAATATAAGTCGGCAGGAACAACCTCGTTGTTCGATTTTTGAAAGGGTCTAGGAGGTTGAACCCCCCCTTGCCCTTCTATGGTCCCTACGTGGGATCTGTCTATGGTTCTGAGGGCGCTCAAAGCCCCCCCCTTTGAACCGCTTATATTTGACTCAAAGCAAAGACTATCCCATTGGATAGTTGACGCAATAGCTCTTGCATACTCCTCCTTGGGCCTTCAAATTATTGGTCAGAGCACATTCCACGAGAGGCATGGCTTCATCCTGGGCATGTTCCAGTGGTGTGTCCATTGCAGAAATTTGTGCGGTGACCGGCTGGTCCTCGCCATCCACCTTTGTCAGGTTCTACAACCTAGACGTCCCTGCTTTGCAGGCTCAGGTCCTTTCTGTGTAACTCTCTGTCTCTCTGAGCTCAAAACGCTCCAGGAACCATATCCCCGCCCTAAGGCTGGATTTAATCCTTGCTGGGTTTGACTATGTTTCGAACCCGCTGAAGTTCCCACGTCTGGGCTTAGCTTCTGGCACGCTCTCGGCCCTATCTAGTTCCGAGGCTGTGCGAAGCTCTAAGACCGACTATGTAAAGCCGGGCTCGACCTCTATGAGTTAGCCCATTTCTTTGTCTCCTCTTGACCCTGAAAAGAATCTGGGTCTCTGGCTATAGCCTGCTTCATTGTAGTTGATCTACAGGGCCCCCTTCTGGATGCCCTGGACAATTACTTATAAGTCGTTCATCTACCATAGCACGGTGTGATTGAATATGTTCCCGTAGCGTCTAGCGACGCAGTACGAAGTTAAGTATCGAAAGGGAATGTACTCGGTTACTAACGTAACCTCGGTTCCCTGAGATACGGGAACGAGTACTGCATAGCTAGCCATGCTATGATGCTGCAGGACTCTGTCGTCGCTTCAGTCGATATGAATCAGTGATCCTATGCCGAACACCTGCTTATATAGCCAGATGCCCCGCCCGTTTTGGCGGACTCGGGCGTGCTGCATCGCCATAGGCTCGCGCAGCTCTGCTGCGCCGTCATTGATTCATTTCTGAAACAATGGCAGTGCAGATTCACTGCTGTGATTGAAAAAAAGGCTTCAGTAAATTGGAGAAAAGGAGTTTCCCGTAGCGTCTAGCAATGCAGTACTCATTCCCATATCTCAGGGAACCGAGGTTACATTAGTAACCGAGTACGTTTTTGTAACATGGGAAATATGATTTTCAAAAGACAAGTTGCTATCTAATATAACACCCAGATTTTTGACTGTAGAGGAAATAACAGTACATCCATGTAGTTGCAAATTGTAATCCAAGAGATTCTGTGTACTCTTTTTTGGTCCAATAAGTAATATCTCTGTCTTGTCCACATTTAATAGGAGAAAATTATTGTTATTACTTTTACATTTTTAACACACTCTGTTAGCTTAGATAATTTAGAAGTTTAATCTGGTCTTGTTGAGATATATAGTTTAGTATCATCAGCATAACAGTGGAAACTAATCCCGTACTTTCTAATAATATTACCAAGGGGCAACATTTATATTGAAAATAGCAGAGGACCTAGGACAGATCATTGTGGCACTCCATATTTTACTGGTGATAATAAGTAATTTTAACAAGTGCAGTTTCTGTGCTATGGTGGGGCCTGAAACCTGACTGAACTTCTTCATAGAGATGATTTGCAGGAAGGAGCTCTATTTAAGCATAATTTAGCCTTAGTGAGGCAAACGTCTAGCGACACAAAATTAATGCATGCTGAGATTGATTAATTGGTAAAAGTATACAAATAGATATGCCAAAATAAAGCAGTCAAGCCTTTTTACTAAATAAATCTACACAAGTTGTGCTTAATGTCATATCTAATGATGTGTTTTGAGATATTTAATATGAATATAATTGTAGCCTAATTCGGTTATGGTGGTTAGATGTATTTTTTCTTATCCAAAATCATGATATTGTAACTGTCGTGTCTTGCTCGCTTTTCCGTGTACAACTGCGCATATATCATAACTGGGACTAATGAAATTCAATAATAACGGCAATCGCATTTAACAGTAAAGGCTCATATTTGAAGATGTTGTGAAGAATTATAAGCATGTGTATGATGTGATTTAGCCTATGCACATTTGTCCGAAAGTGATCACAAGAGTGATCACAAGATGCTAGGCTAAAGTTTTGTATTGTTTACAGAAAGCATGCGTGTTCTCATCTTTTTTTCTGTTAATTATCACGTTGCGCTGCGAGTCTGTTTTTCTTCAAAGCACCAACTTAGAATGCCTAATGTTTGATTGCTTGTGTTACATGAGAAAATAAATAATTTTGCCTACCTGATGTAATAGATTTAATGCGGGTGCGGTTCGGGTCGCTACTCACCGTCTTTATTATGTCAAACGGTTCTGGTCTGGTACAGAATTAAATTAGTGCTGCTGTTGGATAACGGGTCAAGTGTTCTGTTAAGTACTGCTGGTGTGCGTTTATGAAACAGGACACGTGAAGGACTCTGCTTTAAACTGCTTTGCATCTCTCCATCAGATAGCCCCATGTGTGTGATGCACCATTAACAGGTATTTCCCTAAACTGCTACACAGCTCATATATTTTTCCGCCAAGGGTTGAGAATGTAATGATTATGAAAACAGTTAGTTTCGTTTTAGTTTTTCAATTATTTTGTCATTTTTATTTTATTTCAATTTATGAAATTGTTTTTTTTTCATCAATCGCTTTCGTCTTAGTTTTAGTTTTTGTTTACGAAAATAACCTTGTATCCATCCATCCATCCATCATCTATCTATCTATCTATCTATCTATCTATCTATCTATCTATCTATCTATCTATCTATCTATCTATCTATCTATCTATCTATCTATCTATCTATCTATCTATCTATCATGCATATGATACATTATTTGCAACCAAACTGGGCTGCAGTGTTTATTATTTAACAGCAAATGCATAATGTATGATTTATGATCTTATGATCACATTTGCTATCTATGTTGGGAATCCTACCCTAGTCTATCTGTAGGTATCAGTTGTTGCCTAAGGCATCAAAACATCAAACTTTGGAAGCTGTATCTGTTCTTATTTCCATCTCAATTGGATCATGTCAACTGGCTGTGTCAGGGTTCTGGAGTGATCCAGGGTTGCATTCTCTCAGCTGATCAATAAAAGAGGTGTAGGAAATCTGAGAGGATGGAAATGAAGTGTGTTTTTCTGCATTATACCCCCTCTCGGCCCTGCCTGCAATAACACATCAGTGTGCGATGAAGAACTGGGAGGTCGTTGAATTCTCATGCCTCTCCAGACATGAAACACAGTGAGCTGGACTGGGCTTGTGAAGAAGCATTGTATTTATCCATGCTGCTCGTTTACTAAAACTCAAAATACTGATTCAAGCGCATGTCTTCATTTCACCAGCTCTAGCACAAGGATGGTGTTATTGTTGTTGTGGTTTCACAGTTAAAACAGTATTTTTTTTTTCAATTAATGTTGTCCTGTTTGTGAAACATTAACGTTGTATAAAGGTGTATTCAAACGGAGTATGAGAAGTTCTGTCATATTATGACCATGCTGCAGAGTGACTATATTCATTTTGTAGCACGTCTATAAATGCTACAATTTACTTCATATGAAATATGAAAATTTTTAAACAAATTCTTAAAATGGCATTCTTTTGCTAAAAGATCATGTGTCTGACATGTAAACTAAGGTTTTCTAGGACAGCATCAACCCAGGCACATTGCTGCAAATGATATTATGTTAGTTCTTGAACGTTTCACAACGCTTTCAAAGTGAGTGTCTAGTGAGTGATGTTAAAAATGCATTCAGGTTTATCTGAAAGAGATTAATATGAATTTTGGCAATGTATCATTACATTGGTTGCTGTAGTTCAGAAAGTAAATGGCACACCATGAGTGGCAGTAAAAGGTTAATACTATTACATTTGAAAGTAACTTACCACCTACACAAAACTTCACCCTAAACCTAATGTTAACAAAAGCAAACATGAGATAAAAATGCATTTGCTGAACAACCATTTTGGTTTGCGTCTAAAAGTCTTTGATCTTTCATTGTGACTTGTGTAATGTGACTCAAGTCATAGCCATGCACTCCACATCAATTCTATACCAGATGAGCTACCAATCAAGTTTATTACCTCAAAATGCCGTATTGTACATATGGAGCTGATTATGGGATTCAAATGTTAAAATTGATTTGTTTACAAATCATGTTTGATATGTTTGTATCAACTATTCTCTAGAAATTAAAATCGTGACAACCAGTCACAACACCCTACCATTGTGGTGGCCACATTTACATTGACAGACAGCACTCATATTTCATCAGAAAATGTAAAAAGCTAGTTTCTAGTTTGTGTCTGGATAGAAGTTTTTCTTCCACACTCCTAAAAATAAAGGCTGCAAAAGAACCAAAAGAACCATTTTTGATTCCCTAAAGTAGTTTTTTTAAGAGTGCAGTGTCATGCTATTTTGAAAGCATTTATTTCACAAGGATACAACAGTGACAAGACACATGGTTGTCTAAGCAGTGACTAATGAGAAAAACAGAAACCTATTAAAAAGGCAAAGACAGAACACAAAAGGATCACCAATGTATATATTGATGATTATTTTGTTGAATCTTTAATGGTGCCAGGATCACAATGTCAGGGGCAAAGAATGATTTTGAAAAGCAGTACAGGTCATGCACTTAGCAGTAAAAGCAAAGAAGCAAACATTTGCATTTACATTTCCTTCTAAGATAATGAAACATTAGTATTTCAGTCAAGGCTAGCTTCAGAGTCTGAAATACCGTTCACATTCCAGTCCAGCTCCATGTCTTCCCATTGGCTCTAATTGTCTACACTATCACTCCGTTCATGTTTAATTTAAGGTCTTGCAGCATTATTGAATTCATATGTGATAGTGATGTGGTGCTGGTCATTGCTAAGCCCACAGGCTCTGTCAATACATTGGCCTTGTCTTCATCCCTAGCGAGGGTTTGTTCAGCTCGTGTTCCAAGACTCGGGGCCCATTACAAACCTGTTTGCTGTGCCTATTCACAATTAGTAGTTTTTTTAAGAGTGCAGTGTCATGCTATTTTGAAAGCATTTATTTCACAAGGATACAACAGTGACAAGACACATGGTTGTCTAAGCAGTGACTAATGAGAAAAACAGAAACCTATTAAAAAGGCAAAGACAGAACACAAAAGGATCACCAATGTATATATTGATGATTATTTTGTTGAATCTTTAATGGTGCCAGGATCACAATGTCAGGGGCAAAGAATGATTTTGAAAAGCAGTACAGGTCATGCACTTAGCAGTAAAAGCAAAGAAGCAAACATTTGCATTTACATTTCCTTCTAAGATAATGAAACATTAGTATTTCAGTCAAGGCTAGCTTCAGAGTCTGAAATACCGTTCACATTCCAGTCCAGCTCCATGTCTTCCCATTGGCTCTAATTGTCTACACTATCACTCCGTTCATGTTTAATTTAAGGTCTTGCAGTATTATTGAATTCATATGTGATAGTGATGTGGTGCTGGTCATTGCTAAGCCCACAGGCTCTGTCAATACACTGGCCTTGTCTTCATCCCTAGCGAGGGTTTGTTCAGCTCGTGTTCCAAGACTCGGGGCCCATTACAAACCTGTTTGCTGTGCCTATTCACAATTGTGAATGCCCTATATGTGTTGCTGGTAGACACTTGTTGGGATCTAATAATTTCTTCACACTTTATACTCTGTGGATGTGTGATGAACATTTGCAGGTGTGTTCAGAAACCCTTCCAATATGCCGCACTATGGCATGTGCCAATAGAAACCAACATTAGCCAAGACAGTATATCAGAAGGAAATAAAGATGTGCAGATGGGTTTTGGATCACAGCACTGGGCAGGAAAAAGTATTTCTAAAACATAGTAATTTCCTGTCTACAAGGCTGGAGTATTAGGGGGGAAAATGAAATTAAACCTGAGATATTTGATCGCTAATGATGGCCATGGGGCTCTACAAATGCTCATCAAAAGATTTTCTTTCTAAAGCCATTGCAATTCTTCTTATCTGTGCATGTAAAATAAATTGGGTGGTTATTGCATTAATAGTGGTGCTGGCTAAATCAAGAATTACTATTACTGTTTTGCTCAATTGTGTTTAAATGTCATGAAAATAATCATCTGAATGTTCCTTAAAAAAGGCTTGACCTAATTGTGTTTTTCAGTTTCATGAGTCTCTAATTAGATTTGCAGACAATACTGTGACAGACTACTTATGTTTATCTATTGTAAGTTGATTTGGATAAAAGTGTCTGCTACTATAAATGTAAAATGCAAATGTAAAAGAGGAAGAAACCCACAGATTTTCACTGAAGAAGCCAGAGAGAACAGAATATCATTGGCTACATTTACACTGTCAACCAGTCTTATTTCCTCACCAGTATCTGGCACAGATCTTGGTGCATAAGTGTACAAACAGTTCTGAGATCAGAATTTTTTTTTTGGTATCTGGTTTGAGCCACTTCTAATGTGGTTGTAAATACAATGCATACCCAACTAACAAGAAACATTCTTAGAAGTTCTCTCAAAGTTATGAACAAACGTTCTTCCAGGAATGTTAACAGTACTTTTTTCAGAGTTATCATGGTCTTTAATAGTGTTCTCAAACTGTTAGCACAAGAAAAAAAAATTGTTCATGGAACATTTTATTACTGAAACATTTTATTTGGACGTTTATATTTTCTTTTTATGTTTCACACCATTCAAAAGTAATGTTCCCAAAAAATTTGCTAAATTCTAAAATGGAATATTCCATTAATATTTGCATTGAAAAAAATTCTAATAATAAAAAATCAGGGTAACACTTTCTATGAAGCCCATATTTATAATATTATATATATTATATTATATATTAATTTATAAGGGTATTCTTAAGGCATTATAATGAATGCATAATGCATTATTTAAAAATGTATAATATGTTATATCATCTTATGAATATTGATAAGAACAATTTTAATGCATTATAATATTTACTTATTTGTGGTTATAGCTTTTAAGAGTATGATGATTTATAACACAATGAACACGTTGCATCCACTTTTACAATGGATTATATTTCTAATAGTTATGATGTATTATAAGTCTCATATCTTGCCATCTTTCTTATGCTACTTTACTTAAAGTAATCAAAGACCACTTATAATTATAGTAGTAGTAATAATAATAATAATAATATTTTTTTTTTCTCAAACAGCCATACGATCAGATATCAGATCAGATTAATGTGTAATATGACACATTTGTTTGGAACAATTTTTTATTGTAATATCAGTTTGATTATTTTGATGGTACCCTTTAGACAGCTGTTGATAAGTAACTCTGCAACTACATGTCAACTGTGGTCATTGGAGTATTAGTAGTATGTCTGCTAAATATATGTTAACACTTTATTTTGATGGTTCCCCAACAGACAAACTGACTATAACTAACTCTACAAGTACGTCAACATTCTACCTACCCTGACCTTAACCAAAGCCTACTAATACTCTAATGACAGTTAGTTGACATGTAGCTGCAAAGTTGCTTATAGTTAATAGACTAAGGGGACCATCAAAATAAAATGCATTTTAACCTAACATATAAACATTGTATTTTTTTTCAGCAGATATTATTAACTAGCTCACACCAAAATTAATATTAGGCTCACAGGGATCACTCAAATAACACTCCACATCTAATCACTTACAAGATGTAGTAAGATACTGAGCAGATCTCAAATAAACAATGTCAAGATATGTAGTGCCTTATTCTGCATTACCATATTTTAGGTCCCTTAATCCTACCAACTACCTTCCTAACTATTAATAAACAGCAAATTAGCAGTTTATTGAAGCAAAAGTCATGGTTATTAGTTAGTCAAGAGTGAAAATTGGATCGTAAAATAAAGTGTGACTGAAAATTGTGTGCTAGGGGCATCGCTAGACTTTCTGGAACGGTCTGAAATTGTTCATGATTCAGTTTAAAGGGGTCATATGATGCGATTTCAAGTTTTTCTTTCTCTTTGGAGTGTTACAAGCTGTTTGTGAATAGATAAGATCTCTAAAGTTGCAAAGACTAAAGTCTCAAACCCAAAGAGATATTCTTT
>NW_015505614.1:1028314-1044518 GCF_001515645.1 Sinocyclocheilus grahami | reverse complement strand
ATAGATAAGATCCGTAAAGTTGCAAAGACTAAAGTCTCAAACCCAAAGAGATATTCTTTATAGAAGTTAAGACTGGTCCACACCCTCCTAAAACGCCTCATTTAAACACGCGCACACATGTCTACGTCACGATGTGGGAAGATTAGAACACCGCCCAAATGTTCACGCAAAGAAAGAAGCGCAACTTTATTGTTGCTGCCACCGCCGCCGCCATGTTGTGAAGACGCTGTGTGTTTCGTTGTGAAAGCTAAACTACTTTGTTTGGCCTTCCAAAAGAGGACACGACTAGAAATCAGTGGTTAAGTTGTATTTACAACACTGTTTCAGAACAGTTCAACCCAAATATTCCGATGTGTTCAGATTTATTGAGGACTGTTTCCTGATCCTGGAAGAGTAGATGACAATGCCGGCTGTTCTGACTCACATACTGTAAGTACGTTTTCATATTTAAAGGATTTGCCACTGATGATTCAAACGCGAGAGCAGTGAGCAGTGTAGCAGTGTAGAGTAGCGCTTGTTGTTTGTCATTTCTCCGATCACAAATGCAGACATGTTTTTATGTTTATGCGGCACGATGCAACGCAACACGTAAAAAGACAGTATATGTCATTATTATAAGTAATTATGTCCCCACTGGATGCAACAAATGCCTCGTTTATAATGGGTTTTTAATGTTTTTGTCTCGTCGCTCCGGCCGGGACACGGCATCACAGTATGGTAAGGGGCGTAACATTTCCGTCACACGCTTGAGGTATTCGGCCAATCACAACACACTGGATAGCTGGCCAATTAGAGCACACCTCGCTTTTCAGACCGATGAGCTTTGTAAATATCAACGCGTTTCAGAAAGGCGGGGCATAGAGGAGAAACAATAATGTACAGTATGTGGAAAATAATGTGTTTTTTTAAGCTTAAACCATATAAACACATTTCATTACACCAAATACACAAAATAATGTTCTTTTTAGCAACATCATATGACCCCTTTAATTCATTAGGACAGTTCACTCATGCACTCATGTATCCAGAAGATTTTACAATTCTTAGTTAATTTTCAAAATAATTTCCCCCCCTGCTTTCCACACTGAAACAAACTCACCATGCATTATATGAAGTATTATTTGATTTTGTAACTCTTTAGTGTCTATAAAAAGGTTAACTCCAAAAGCCCCCTTGTGTGCTTTGCTATTTTCTGACATGTTTATTTAGTCAAAGCAGATGCCTTTGTTAAGTATTTATTACAGATCAGGGCAACCAGGACAAGAGCAATATCTCCTGCACAGACACAGCGAGCGGTAAGTTGTGTCGTATTAAGAGGCATGACAATGTAATCACTTCCTCACGTTGCTCCAGACTGTAGCAGGAAGCAGACGCAAACGTGAGGAGAAAACTGAATTTTGAAAATAAGACAAGGACAGATGGGCTAGTAAATATTCACCTCAGAACTCAGGCCTTCAGCCCTCTCTCCTGTTGGCTTGTCTAGTACGAGTCTTGATAAACGTGTTCTATTCTAAGCACGAGAAGCGGGAATGAAGCAGACCCCCTGCTGCGCCGGCAGCTGAGCCTCAGATTTGAAGCCTCGTCACAGTGTTAAACTGGTGGTGTTCCGGCCTTCCTCTCCTGAGCCCAGCTCACTCAGCCAATCCATTGCCTGTGCCTCTAGCGAGACGCTCCACCACTTCATTTCCCTGTGCTGCCAATCCATCCCCATCCCCCTCCACCCGTATTTTTCTTAACCAGTTGCTCCACTCTGTGCCTCTCTGGTGCACCAATATGTCTTAACCAATCAACTCAAAGAATCCAGATTTCCTGCCACATGCATTTCAGTGATATAAATGGAAATGGAGTGAGTGCATGTCTAATACAAAAGTCTGCATCTGCCTGTCAAGAATCGTGTGATGGGCCCCGCTGTCCCCAGAATTGCACACACACATCTGAGGAATAGCACAGCTATAAACACAGACGTGACGTGCAATGAAAACTTTCCATGAGTTTTTAATGTTGGTATGATTCACAGTTCCAGTGCTCTTTTAAAAGTCAGAGTTTGGATGTGTTGGATGTGTCAAAAAAATTGTTCGCATATTTTGCAATTCAGTGTTAGGAAAGCTATACAAACAAGACATTCAATGAGAAGAAATGGAGGGTGGGGATTGATTTTATGCATTGAGAAATGATTGGATGCCTTGATTGGTGGCCTCTATATAACAGGTTGGTGGAGCGAACTTGATGGGTCAAAGTTTTACTGGTTTTGATTAGGTAATAAGACACATTGCATGTATGTGGGAGGTGTATGCAACAGCCATTGAGATGAATGGGAATGTTGGGAATGGTGACATTTCCAGAAAAGGAATGATTGATGAATGTTTTTTTGGAATTACATGCACCAAATAGTTCACAATAAGACCTCGAACAATGATAGATATATTAGATAGATTGGTCTGTCAATAGGTTTATTTTTCTCAGGCACACAACAGCAAACTGGGGGTGTGCTTCCCGTACATTGACATTAACTTGCATCATTGTAGAAATTAGCTAGTCACAACTCTTTCATGAAATCATAGCAAGATGGTTGCACCTTTTGTCATTTGAACCATGTTACAGTAGCTCAACCAGGGATGGGCACTATTTGAAATACATGTATTTGAAATACAAAATAATATTTGTATTTAAATACCTTTGGAAAAAAAGTCAAATGCATTTTGCATTTAAATACATTTATTCTTAGTATTTTTGTATTTAGTATTTTTGTATACTTGTTGATCCAGGAAATCAGCAGTCTAATTAACTAAGAGGTTGATTGGCAAAAAGTATTTTTGTATTTTGAAAATACAAAAATACTAAGCTTAAATGTATTTAAATACAAAATACAAAATAGTATTTTGTATTTCAAATGCATGTATTTGAAATACTGCCCACCCCTGAGCTCAGCAATATAGGACTGTTGTTAATGACTTCACACACAAATCGGGGAGTAATAACTTCTGATAATCAACTGATTCAAGATCACAATTAATGTCCGATTGTTATATTCCATTAATGCAAACAACATAAGGGTGTTTCTTTTTTTTAACACGTTAACAAGCAGTATGTAATTGCTGTACAATTCACTCCTGTATACATGCAGTTCATTAAGTCAGCAGCTTTCTCTACAGCATAATATCTCTGTAATGAACATGGTAGGCCTATCTGAAAGCTGCTTCGCTATTTTTGCTCCCTGTCCTTTTGCTTCATTTGATATTTGATTCATTGCTGGTTCCCTCCTATGTCATATTTTGGGGTTCCATTACGCATTTTGGCACATGCACACACTTTAAAAAAGCAGCTGATTGTTGACATGTTAAATATATAGATTAAAATGTATCCAGTATTAATTGT
Organism: Sinocyclocheilus grahami; assembly: GCF_001515645.1. NCBI lineage: Eukaryota > Metazoa > Chordata > Actinopteri > Cypriniformes > Cyprinidae > Sinocyclocheilus > Sinocyclocheilus grahami. The sequence goes on along the minus strand of NW_015505614.1, from coordinate 1,041,143 downwards.
AATTACCGTATTGTTAGCGAATATTAGACGATGTTTTTTTCTTGGAAATACATCTGAAAAAACGCTTATATTCGTCTTATATTCAGGGTCTATACTTTGACATGTCAATAATACACCCACAACAATAGGTGCCGCCAAATACGCATAAAACGAGTGTGCCATGAAATACGTAATGTAATGCGTGTTGTAAAGATCGCGAGTAAAAACAAAAGAATAAGAAAACCTTACAGCTGCATGAGTCGTGACTGTCAGGTTAGCCTGATGGGACTAAACTCCCTTTTTGATTTTAAAACGTAAGACAATACCTGGATTTGAAGACTACAGTAAGATTTAACTTCTACTGTTAATAAGATTTTGGTAGACTACTATTAGATGGATAGCTTAAATGTCCTAATTCAGATTTTTTTAATGGTATATCAAAAAGTGTATATTTTTTAAATGTGATTGTTGGTACATTTTACCAGTTTTTACCATACTTTCAAAACAAACATTTAAATAGGAAAAATATGCTATATGAAAATAATTGAAGACAAAATGTGTTTTACTGAGAAAAAACAAGATTTGGTTTTTAAAAAGCCTTTTTCCAAAAGGTACATCTGGAAAAAGGGGGGGTCGTCTTATAATCAGGGTTGTCTCATATTCGGGTCAATACGGTAAATATATACAATGTACTGCATGTTAGCTTGCTTAATGTGCCAAAAGCGCATAATCTGTTGTCATACTAACTAGAATATTGGTTTTTAAAAAGCCTTTTTCCAAAAGGTACATCTGGAAAAAGGGGGGTCGTCTTATAATCAGGGTCGTCTCATATTCGGGTCAATACGGTAAATATATACAATGTACTGCATGTTAGCTTGCTTATTGTGCCAAAAGCGCATAATCTGTTGTCATACTAACTAGAAACTATGCTTCTAACCACTGGTCAAGAACTGTTCCAAACACACAAGTTTGTAATGCTGTTTGGAAATGTTTGTTGGAAAACATAGAATCATTAACTGTCTTGGCAACAACTTACAACCATAGTTGGATAACAAGGCTTTTGGGAAATGCATCCCCAGATCTTTCAGAGACTTTCATTTTGTATTAACGATTAGGTTGTTTGAGGCTTTTTATTTAATTACACAATCAGGAAGAAGCCTGACGTAGAGCAAAATGTGCAAGTCTGAATTACTGAGAAACTCAGAAACAACCAGATGGCCGTTGCAACAGTAACCATTAAATCTAGAGCAAAGTTTCTAAGGAGAAAGAAAAACAGCAGGTGCTTTTCTGTGCTCATTCTCTCTCTCTCTCTCTCTCTCTCTCTCTCTCGCTCTCTCTCTCTTTGTGCTTTATATGAACTTCCCATCCAGAATGATGGACATGTTACTGCAGCGTCTACTCTGCAGTGTTCCACCAAATTAAGCACCTCAGGCTTGGGCTGACACCTCAAGAATGACTGTTTCTCCAGCTGTTTCAGTAGAATCATCCATAAAAAAAAATAATTACAAGGCCAGGACTCTGCAATTTATATGCTTTAAGCTTATAACCATTAATGTGTGCAATTCAAAAGAATAAGAGTTCGTGAAATGCTTACTACTTTAATGAAAGTTCAATAACAAATTCTTAAAGCTGACTAGCAATTCTCATCTTAAGACAGTGAGACAAAAATCAGCACCTCAAATCTGCATGTAATAAATGTATTTCATTTGTTTTCGTTTTCCTTCAAATACAGCTGATTTAATAACCTGTTGTGGTTTCTCTGAAGAAAATGCAATGTCTAATATTACCACAACACTTTTTCCTATTTCAACATTTGTTGCTGAAAGAACCAAATGAGATAAAAGTGATACCAATCAAGTTTATGAAATGTTTGGATCCATAATTCATGTTTTCAAGTGTTTTGGCACTTGAGTGAGAGCAAAGCAAAAGTATAGCAAACAAAGACCAAATCAAAAGTGTTTGATGACAGAAACTACTAACAAACTAATGCTAAAGCAACACCACCTGACACTTCGAATGCAGGCTTGCAAGTACAAAACTGTGAGCTTTTAACTTGGAGGCTTTATAATATGATTTCAAAAATCAAAAAGTGCAATCACTACTCGTTTTGCTTTTTGCTGCAGCTGAAAAGGCTGTTGATAAAAAGCCCCATTGCAAAAGTATTCAGCAAAATATATATTGGTTGCACAGCCAGAGTCTCTTTCAATAGCCCATGTGAATGAATCTGTCCGAAATGTAAAAAGCAAAACTGAAAGAAAAAGTCTATAGGGTGCGCGTACATGTGTTATTTTGATGCAAGCTTACTTTGCACTTTTTCGATCATGCAGCCCTGCTGCCTGCCAATTGTTCATGTGACCAGATTTGTTCATTTTCTCAATAATGATCAACACAACCTTGATGAGATGGCACGTAAAGTCACAACGAGACGTCATTCAGACTGCAGTGATGACGTCATCATGCTGTCTTTTTTGCAACTGCAGTACTTAGATGAAAGCTTTTACCTGCACGCTAAAAATAGGCGTGCATCTCCCATAATGAAGCACGCGCTGCTAGCTGCTTTAAAGTATGACAGGTAGCTTTAAAAAGTAGTTGGGCTGTGTTGTTTTATAACATATGCATAGAGTTTGCAGGCAGTCACTTTATGCTTTAACATCAAGTCAAATTTATTTATATTTCGTTTTACACAATATTCATCACAAGAAAGCATACTGTTATTTCAATAATGGCTTAGTGCTTTACTATAGAACAAGGATTTAGATTAAGGTATGTTATATGTTGTCTAGCATATCAGTGCTGCAGTAATATGTAGTTTAAAAAAAGTAATATGCCTTTAAAAACTTAGTATTATGAGTTTTAAAGGCAATTAAGAGTTTTAAACATTTGTCGACATTTTTCTATTAAGAGATATAAAAAGTGAGATTGAATGTCACAGCGGATTTGTTGTAAGTGAGAGTAACATATAAAGATATGATCAGTTGTCTTAAAATTCTTATGTGTACATTTTCCAATTATAATCAGATTGTATTATTTATTTATTTACATACGTATTCATTCGTTCGTTCATTCACTCATACATTTTTTAGTGAAGTCTACACCTTATCTTTTAATGTGAAAGTTCTGTCGTTACTTGTTATTGAGTTGAGTTGTATATTAGTGCTGTGAATACAATAAAACATGAATAACTACATTTGTAATCATGAACATATTTTTACATAGCAACTCCAAATTAATGTAAAACAGTATTCTAAACAGAGAGTTTTAAATAGGATAGTTACTATACTAATAAAAAAAATGATGCTAATTGCATTAATTATTTGAAATGTGTTAAACGCCAAATATTAATCACAGAAATTAACATTATTGCTCCCAGCCCTAGATATTAGCAAAGTGTGTGCTCTAAATATAATGGCACAAAGAAAACACCTGCCGCAAGCTAATCCCATATGCATGGCTGTGACGTAATGAGTAGTTAGTGCAAGACAATGTCCATGAAGTGCTTCATCTTTGGTTGAATGAGAAAGTGAGAGACTGAAACAGCAAGAGCAATTTAACTCCCAAACACCCCACAGGCATCACTCTCTTTGCCATCGTGAGGAGGGCTTCCCTCTCCTATTCAAAAAGGGGTAATTGCATCATTTTTCAAGCAGGGCCCCCGCCTGGGACATAAGCTGGCCACATTAATCACACTAATGGAGAAGTAAGTGATCTGAAATATAAGCTTTAATCATGTTTTCCTGCACCCACGTAATTCAAGACATTCAGTCTGCATCCCTGTAGACACAGAGAAGAAGAAAGCCGTCATAAGACAATTATTGTGAATAAAATTAAAGGGGTGAATCTCATTAAGAAATGTTTGACTCAAATTTTGCCATGCCTAAATCATCCTATTATATTATATTATATTATATTATATTATATTATATTATATTATATTATATTATATTATATTATATTATATTATATTATATTATATTATATTATATTATATTATATTATATTATATTATATTATATTATATTATATTATATTATATTATATTATATTATATTATATTATATTATATTATATTATATTATATTATATTATATTATATTATATTATATTATATTATATTATATTATATTATATTATATTATATTATATTATATTATATTATATTATATTATATTATATTATATTATATTATATTATATTATATTATATTATATTATATTATATTATTAAAATGAAAAACAAATAGAAAATTATATTCATCCTAATAAATCACACATCAACAGCAGCATGTTTTTATTTTGTATTAAAGTAATGAAATTTGAGACAAAAATTTTCTAGAAAAGCAAATATTAATGGTCCTGAAAATAGACAATTTTATTTTATGCAAAATATTTATTGTTTCTTTCTTTTAATTTTGGGCTGAAATACTACATATAAAACCTGATTTTGACAGTTTTCAGGAGATTCACCCAAAAGCTCATTCGCTCGCTCTCGCTCTCTCTCTCTCTCTCTCTCTCTCCCTCTCTCTATCTATCTATCTATCTCTCTCTCTCTCTCTCCTTCAACATTTGTATTCCATTGAGCACTGTGGAATGACAAGCAATGCGTGTTTGAATTAAGAGTGTAGCTGTCAAACAAGATGAAGATAACAGTCACAAGTGGTGTGGATTTGATATCCAGCAGCGTGCCTCCTGAGGGTCTGGACCACAGAATGATGATGTATTTATTTCGTCTAATATAGATACAGGCCAGTGCGCAAAGCGGCTCTACAGAGAGTCTTAACACTGCCCACAAACCTGTTTTGTTTTCCACATTGGCTCTGTGAAGCAATAAGCAATTCACGATTAGCTCACCCCTAGCCTCTTTCCCAGCAGGTTCGACCCAAACCTGCTCTGAGCTGCTCCCTAATCAATCATTAAAGCCAGATCGCAGTATCATTTGGTATGTCTCCGCTTGTGTGCTTTCTGTTGGGTTTTCTTCACCTTAGTTCAATTGCGTGTTACACAGAAAGTCAGGAGTCAGACTGACCTGGCTCACTGAGGAGAAGCTGTTGCTTTTTCTCGTCTAAAATATAGAACTTGGGTAACACCTTATTTTGATGGTCCGTATTAAATGTTTAAAAACTATAAATACGATCACAACTACATGTCAACTACCATTCATTGTTAGTAGACTGTCTGCTTAATATATGCTAACACATTATTTTGATGGTCCTCCAGCAGGCATTCTTTTACTAACTCTAAATAACGTTGCAAGTACATGTCAAGTTATCCTGCTAACCCTAATCTAACAGGCTAGTAATACTCTACATGTAGTTGCAGATTATTTAGTTGACATGAACAGTAGTTACTTATAGAATGTCTAAAGTGAACTGTCAAAAGAAAGTGTGACCAGAACTTACAATCAATGATACAATGAAAGAAAAAAGAGGGACCTGAGCCAGATCTGACTAGAATATCTTGATAATTATTGGGGAAAGCTTATTTTGACCCCTAACACTAAAAACCAACTTCTGTATTACTGTTTGAAAAACAACAGTAATTTTGCAACAAAAATGCAACTGTTTAACTTTTTTGGGTTGAGTAAGGTTATTATTATTATTATTATTATCATCATCGTTATTATTATTTAATACTTATATTAAGCAAGGACGCGTTACATTGATCAAAAGCTGCAGAAAAGACCTATATAGATACAAAAACAAATCTATTTCAGATAAATGCTGTTCTTGTAAACATTCTGGCTATTCTTTAAAGAATACTGATAAAATGTGTCATGGTTTACATGATATTAAAATATTAAGCATCACAACCGTTTTCAACCTTTATAATGAAAACAAGAAATGTTTCTTGAGCACTATATCAGAATAATAGAATAATTTATGAAGCATCGTGGGACAGGCTGGAATAAATGGCTGCTAAAAATTAAGAAAAGTTATTTAAAACTGTAATAACATTTCACAATGTTACTGTTTTTTACTTATTTTGAATGAAATAAATGCAGCCTTAGTCTTTCAAAAACATTAAACATCCGTGAAACCCAAACTTTGAATGGAATATATGCTTGGGACTTTTCCCCTTTATTTAGATAGCACAATAAGAGGACATACAGGAAACCATGGCAGCAGAGAGATGGGAATTGGACCCGGAAAGAGCCTAGAGCAGAGATTTGTACTCAGGTTGCCAGAAATATAACCATGCCATATATCAGAGCACTGCCCACACAGCTATTTCTCTTACACTTTCTACTTTTAAAGCTGTTGTAACATAGCCAATATAGGCACACCTGTGACGGCACATCTGTTCAATTACGTTAACGAGTATTGACGAAAATGACATATTGGCCAATTACAGAGGATTCCATATTTGGAATGGTTTCTATATCTGAAATGTCTTGACTAGGAAAAAAACAAAGAAACAATGGTCTTAATGACTGTATGCACACCAATATGCCAAAAATATCGATTTATTGAAATAAACTGTTTTGACATTTTAATACTCAAATTATTTTCTGGTAGTGACATCAGAAAGTATGCATCCATGTATTCCAATAAGAGTAGGCTATTCTCTTTATTATGTAAGTTGTAATGTTAAAGCATTACAAACCCAGAGTATTTCAAAATGTCAGTGGAAGACAAGTACAGACTCAAATTATTTTCTCATGTTTACAGTTTGTACAGCTGTACCATTTTTGTGCTGCATGAGATAACACATTTTTAGAATGTCTTAGGCCAAGAAAGAACCAGAGTGTATGATATATTTCCTCATATTGTAAAAAAAAAAATCCAACCTTTGCTCTGCTTGGATGCGTTAAAATCTGCAGTAAGGATGCTCTCCCGTTCCTTATCACATGTGCGCACTTCACTAAGCTGGAATAATTCAAGTTTAGATGTTGGGTAAAATCAAGTCATGAGCAAACATCTAAGCTAAACATCTAATTTATGCTTAAAGGGGTCATATGATGCGATTTCAATTTTTCCTTTCTCTTTGGAGTGTTACAAGCTCTTGGTGCATAAAGAAGATCTGTAAAGTTGCAAAGACTAAAGTCTCAAATCCAAAGAGATATTCTTTATAAAAGTTAAGAGTCAACCACGCCTACCTAAAACGGCTCGTTCTAACATGCCCCCACATGTCTACGTCACGATGTGGGAAGATTTACATAATGCCACCCAAATGTTCACGCAAAGAAAGAAGGCGTAACTTTTATTCTCGCTGTAGTATTGTTGCTGCCGCCATGTCGTGAAGGCGCTGTGTGTTTCGTTGTGAAAGCAAAACTACTTTGTTTGTCCTTCCAAAAGAGGACGATATCCACTTCGTCATGCCTAGAGCTGATCCTTGCTGGTTGTTGAGGAAATACATCAACTTCGCACTGTGGATCGCAGGATCGGCTTTCACTGTGGACAAAGCGGAGTCCAGCCCGGGGTCGTCACATGTGGTTGCCGCAAGCCACCTTCGTCGAATCCGCCGGCCACGCCGCTCTCAAGCCCCCGGCCGTTCCTCACTCTAGCCGCCTGCCTCTGCTCACTCTAGCCAGACTGTATAGCTGGCCAATCAGAGCACTCCTCGCTTTTCAGATCGATGAGATTTGTAAAAATTGATGCGTTTCAAAAAGGCGGGGCATAGAGGAGAAACAATAATGTACAGCATGTGGAAAATAATGTGTTTTTTTAACTTTAAACCACATAAACACATTTCATTACACCAAATACACAACATAATGTTCTTTTTAGCAACATCATATGACCCCTTTAAGCCATTAATGACCATAGGCTGATAAAAGAAAATGGTTTAACATGTTTGCATGGCCACACACATTTTTATCTAATTAAGAGTAATCAAGCTTTATAATGTTTTTTTTTTATTATTAATTTCATTATGTACTCATCTATTTTGTTGAGAGTGCAAGACAGTGAAGTCTCAGCTACACGACTTTCTGATTGGCTGTGATCTGTGATTAATTTTGTTGCATTTTGTCAGGGGTTACAAATTATTGGGCTCACGAGTCCCCACAACTAGAGGCCTTCTCTGGACAGCGATCTCAAATAAGGGGCCACTGTCTCTGGCACCTCCTGAAACAGGATTTTTTGTGGAAATCTCTATTAATGGACACAAAAGCGATAGCCTGTCCTTTTAGATAATTCATAGCATCCTTATCGCTAATAATTATCTCCAATAGCTTAATGGAGGTCTCCTCAGTGTTATGAACCATTGCAAGTCTTTCAGCTGTCAGATGCACGATGATGATGATGATGATGAATCTATGTCCTACAGTCAGTTTTCAGGGTTGGCATATATTCAAACAAACCAATTCATACACAAATGTGCTCTCCACACACTTCGGAAGAGAATACGTATCACTGTGAATGATTCTGTTGCCATCCAAGACTGATGGCATATACCTGGATGAACACTCTTCTATCTGCATACTGTAATTGAGGTCAGTCCCCATCTCTCACCCAGTTTCTCATTTGTAATCTCTCTCTTTGTTTTTTATTTCCCCCCTCCTACTCTTCACTTCTTGGCAACCATTTTAATGCATCAGTTGCAGCTGTTCAGTGAGTGCCAATTCATTGAGTGTTAACTCACTCTCCTGTTGTCTCTATCTGTGTTGTTTCGTTTCTCTTTTGCATTTTAGGCATCCCCTTCCATGAGATCCATTTTGTTGTTTATAAAATGCCAGGGCTAGTAACTTTCCAATCAAAACTTGAAGCAATTCCAGGACGAGTCCGTCCTATACTTGCCCTCTTTGAACACCATCCACAGAGGTGCATGCATTGCAAGGGAAAAATAATGGATTGCGACAATGCAATAAATCTCTTATAGGTGGAGTGGAAATAAGCTTGTTTTGGAAAGATAAGCCACAGGTATATCACAAAATATCATTCTAAATTCAGTTGTTTATTCATGGAATGACAGTCCTTAAGATAACCGCGTGTTATTGCAGAAAGAGAAAAGTTGATTACTAGAAGCGATAAACCAAAAATGATTACTCCAGGGAACTCTGCTCATTCAAACCCACTCCAGAAGTTGTGGCAAAGCATCAGAGGAACTTTAACGTGTATAGAAGATGCATTCACACTCATTCTTTAACAGTGCTATTCATGTCTTAAATGTCCATGTTACTATGTATATTGTTAGGGATAAATGATAAAAGGCTAAAACTTTTTTTTCAAAGAAAAAAAATGTAAACAATAATTTACAAGGTTTACAAAAATAAATAAAAATAGGGTACAACAGGGCTAAAGGTACACCTTAAGAAAAACAAAGTGCTTTTCACTGAGCCTAAAATGTATAATTGTAGAAAAAAAAGAGTTCAGATGCAAAAGCCTCTAAGTGCCATTTGAAATTTTCTTCTAAAATTAGCATTTTTATCAGGTTCCTATGTGTAGGTTCAGTAAGTTCACTTTAATGGCAATTGATTGCCATTTAAGTTAAATAACGTCTCGGTTACGTATGGTAACCCTCGTTCCCTGAAGGAGGGAACGGAGACGTCATGTCGGATGACCGACGAATTGAGAGAGAGCTTAGAGAGACCAATCTACTTCGAGTGTAAACTAAATGAGCCAATGCACATTGGCATGCAATTATTGCATCCAGCTGCTACTGATTACAGCGTGAGTATAAGTAGGCAGCAGATGCAGCGCATATTCAGCTTTTCGCTGAGGAGCCGAGCCGGTGACCCGGCCGCTCAGCGGTGGTACAGGAGCTGTGGCGACGGGACGTCTCCGTTCCCTCCTTCAGGGAACGAGGGTTACCATACGTAACCGAGACGTTCTCTTTCAGTCGGTCACTCTCGACGTCACGTCAGATGACTGACCTCACAAAGGGCCACAGGTACTGCCCCTTCCAGTGTCCTGTGGAAGCAACCTGCGGCCCTACTTTTTGGCGTAGGCCAGGGCTTGCACAAGAGGACCAGCTACTGCTTCTATGGCACTACCCAATGAGTAAGACTGGATAACACTGGGAAAACTTACCCGTTCTACTTGGAACAGGGACGTTACAGAAGCTCCAACCTTCCCGAAGGAGGTTTTGGAAGCAAATACACATATGAACATTACTTAGGTGCATATGGAAGATTGGAGGTGATTGTAACTCTCTTGGAATGGCAGAAGTCTGCCGGGGAAACATGGGCTCGAGGCTATACCGTGGACTTTACACATATGGGATCCACTTAGGTCTTACATATGGAACCCAGCCTTCTACCGGTTCTTGAGGATTCAGCGAGTGAAGGCCTGGCGCCGGACGCTCCGCCACGTCTGGCTGCCGAGGGGACGAAGGTGCTGCCCAGGAGGATGCAACACTCTAGTTGAATGAGCTCGCAACCTGAACGGGCAGGGCACACCCTGTGCCTGATACGGCATTGTGATGGCGTCCATTATCCAGTGGGCCCATCCTCTGCTTAGAGACGGCATTCCCCTTCTGCCGGCCTCCGTGACAGACAAGAGAGCTGGTCTGAGGTCCTGAAGCTTTGCGTCCGGTCTACGTAGCACCTTAAGGCTCGGACGGGACAGAGCAAAGCTAGGGCTGGTTCTGCCTCCTCCGAGGGCAGAGCTTGCAGGCTCACCACCTGATCCCTGAAGGGAGTAGCAGGAACCTTGGGCACATAGCCGGGCTGGGGCCTCAGGGTTACCTGGGCATCAGCCGGCTCAAACTCAAGGCATGAATCGTCGACCGAAAATGCGTGCAGGTCCCTTACCCTCTTGATGGAGGCAAATGCAAGCAGGAGCAGAGTTTTCATTGACAGAAACTTCAGCCCGACTGCCTGCAAAGGCTCAACTGGGCCCTGCTGTAGTGCTGTGAGCACTCGAGTCAGGTCCCAAGAGGGTATAGAGGGGGGCCATAGAGGATTACCTTCTCGCCCCCTTAAGGAACCTGATGACCAGGTCATGTTTCCCCAGCGACTTCCCTTCTACGGGGTCGTGGTTAGCAGCAATTGCAGCGACATAGACTTTGAGGGTGGAGGGAGACAGCCTTCGCTCCAACCCTTGCTGCAAAAAGAACAGCACGACTCTGATCGGGTATCTTCGGAGGTCTTCTCGGTGAGAAGAACACCCCTCAACGAACAGGTTCCACTTCAAAGCGTTAGCGTGTCTCATAGATGGTGCTCTTGCTGAAGTAATGGTGTCACTACCTCTTGGGGTAGGTCACTTAGAACCTCCGCGTCCCGTCCATCGAGATAGCTCATCGGCTGCCCGGTTGAGCAGCCCAGGAATGTGAACAGCACGAAGCGACCTCAGATGCTTCTGACTCCAGAGGAGGAGGTGGCGGGCGAGTTGTGACATACGACTGGAGCGCAGACCACCTTGTCGGTTGATGTATGCAGCGGTCGCTGTGTTGTCCCGGACTAGTACATGCTTGCCTCATAAGCGCCCTTTGAGACGGCTCAAGGCAAGGTACACTGCCAGCAACTCTGAGGCAGTTGACGTGCCAGTGCAGTTTGGGGCCCCGTCTAAACCCCTGACACTGCAAGCCCGTTGTACGTGTTCTAGGGGCACTCCTGCAAATGCAAAGTCTGACCACGGGGTGAAGGTTTGGCGGCAGGCCGGTGTCACTTGGACCCAGTGAGTGCCTCGTTGCCGCACCCACCTCGGGACTCGGCCATGGAGCCAGTGCTGAAGCGGTCTCATATGATGCAGCCCCAGTGGCGGGACTGCCACTGTAGTTGCCAAATGCCCCAGGAGCCTCTGAAATTGTTTCAGTGGGACCACCACCCTGCTCTTGAATGTATTCAAGCAGTTCAACACCGACTGAGCACGTTCCTGCGTGAGGCGACCTCCGCCCGCAAGACAGGACCATCGGCCGCCTTCACTGTTGTGAAGCGGATGCCACTGAACTTGGGGGGACGCCGGGCGACTGAATCGCATAGCCGAGCCTGATGGTTCGAAGGAGCCATCAAGACAGGCTGGGTAGCTCTAGCCAGGCTCCCAGACACCGCGCAAGTGGCATCAACGGAACTACAGGCGTACCCGCAGTGGGGATGCGTGGAAGAACGCAGGGACCCGGCCCGGGCATCTCGTAGCCAGTCCGAGGCGGGGTCTGGGTGTGTGTAACACTGACCTGCGTTTGAGCAGAGGGTGCGTGGGTAGTCCGTTGGTTCGTCCTCCTGATCCGCCCACTGCTGCACACTGGCAAGAGAGGAGGGGTGAGTGTGATATGCACTGGATCGTCCACAACCCCCCGTCCCCTCTGGGAACCCAGAAATAGAGTAATTGCTCTTTGTCAAGTATTTGGGTACCACCAACCGAGAGGTCAGTGGCGGAAAAGATGAAAAGATTCTCCACCCAGCCCTTCTCCGGGGGAGGGAGTGGTGTGCTCACCATCTCCCGAAGAGCAGGTCCCTCCTGGCTGGCGCTTGCTCTCTCGCTTGCCACTAGGTTTGGCGGGGGCCTGGACGGGTGGGGCGGCTGCCCTGCGACCGGCTCCACGGCACAGCTTTGCTGGAGGCCGCAGGAGCGCTGCTCTTGTTTTGGCAGTGGCAGGGGCGGCCGCTCTCGGCGACGGCAGCAGCTGCACGCCGGGGAAGGATGTACCTGATGGCCTCAGTCTGCTTTGGTCAGCGGAGAACTGCTGGGCAAAGTTCTCCACCGTGTTGCCGAAAAGGCCGGTCTGGGACACGGGGGCATTCAAACGCAACCGACCGCTCCACCAGGGGGACCCTTGTAACCCCCTAGCTGCACCACCATCGAGGGTGGTGAGGGAGGAGGAACCAGCAGATCGGTTTCCGGCAGTAAAAGGTGCCGTCCATGACCTGGTGAGCTCCTCATGCTCCTCCGGGAAGTAATGCACCGAGGTGGGGCGCTGAGAACCAGCACGGACCACCCTGAGAACCAATCGTGCAACCTTGAGGGCTCGGGACA
>NW_015505614.1:1018279-1020091 GCF_001515645.1 Sinocyclocheilus grahami | reverse complement strand
GAAGAACAACTGGCAGTGAGAGGTTTCTGGAGAGGCAAACAGGTCTACCTGAGTGGCTCCGAAACGTCTCCAAACCAGCTGGACCTTCTGGGGATGGAGTCGCCATTCTCCTGGGAGCGCAGCTCGAGATAGCTCATCGGCTGCCCGGTTGAGCAGCCCAGGAATGTGAACAGCACGAAGCGACCTCAGATGCTTCTGACTCCAGAGGAGGAGGTGGCGGGCGAGTTGTGACATACGACTGGAGCGCAGACCACCTTGTCGGTTGATGTATGCAGCGGTCGCTGTGTTGTCCCGGACTAGTACATGCTTGCCTCATAAGCGCCCTTTGAGACGGCTCAAGGCAAGGTACACTGCCAGCAACTCTGAGGCAGTTGACGTGCCAGTGCAGTTTGGGGCCCCGTCTAAACCCCTGACACTGCAAGCCCGTTGTACGTGTTCTAGGGGCACTCCTGCAAATGCAAAGTCTGACCACGGGGTGAAGGTTTGGCGGCAGGCCGGTGTCACTTGGACCCAGTGAGTGCCTCGTTGCCGCACCCACCTCGGGACTCGGCCATGGAGCCAGTGCTGAAGCGGTCTCATATGATGCAGCCCCAGTGGCGGGACTGCCACTGTAGTTGCCAAATGCCCCAGGAGCCTCTGAAATTGTTTCAGTGGGACCACCACCCTGCTCTTGAATGTATTCAAGCAGTTCAACACCGACTGAGCACGTTCCTGCGTGAGGCGACCTCCGCCCGCAAGACAGGACCATCGGCCGCCTTCACTGCTGTGAAGTGGATGCCACTGAACTTGGGGGGACGCCGGGCGACTGAATCGCATAGCCGAGCCTGATGGTTCGAAGGAGCCATCAAGACAGGCTGGGTAGCTCTAGCCAGGCTCCCAGACACCGCGCAAGTGGCATCAACGGAACTACAGGCGTACCCGCAGTGGGGATGCGTGGAAGAACGCAGGGACCCGGCCCGGGCATCTCGTAGCCAGTCCGAGGCGGGGTCTGGGTGTGTGTAACACTGACCTGCGTTTGAGCAGAGGGTGCGTGGGTAGTCCGTTGGTTCGTCCTCCTGATCCGCCCACTGCTGCACACTGGCAAGAGAGGAGGGGTGAGTGTGATATGCACTGGATCGTCCACAACCCCCCGTCCCCTCTGGGAACCCAGAAATAGAGTAATTGCTCTTTGTCAAGTATTTGGGTACCACCAACCGAGAGGTCAGTGGCGGAAAAGATGAAAAGATTCTCCACCCAGCCCTTCTCCGGGGGAGGGAGTGGTGTGCTCACCATCTCCCGAAGAGCAGGTCCCTCCACCTCTGGGTTGCCCGTCCAGGGCCTCTTGCTCTTTCGCTTGCCACCAGGTTTGGCGGGGGCCTGGACGGGCGGGGCAGCTGCCTTGCGACCGGCTCCACGGCGCAGCTTTACTGGAGGCCGTGGGAGCAGGACGGTGGCCGCCCTCGGCGACGGCAGCAGCTGCACGCCGGGGAAGGATGTACCTGATGGCCTCAGTCTGCTTTGGTCAGCGGAGAACTGCTGGGCAAAGTTCTCCACCGTGTTGCCGAAAAGGCCGGTCTGGGACACGGGGGCATTCAAACGCAACCGACCGCTCCACCAGGGGGACCCTTGTAACCCCCTAGCTGCACCACCATCGAGGGTGGTGAGGGAGGAGGAACCAGCAGATCGGTTTCCGGCAGTAAAAGGTGCCGTCCATGACCTGGTGAGCTCCTCATGCTCCTCCGGGAAGTAATGCACCGAGGTGGGGCGCTGAGAACCAGCACGGACCACCCTGAGAACCAATCGTGCAACCTTGAGGGCTCGGGACATGGTGGA
>NW_015505614.1:1016882-1017441 GCF_001515645.1 Sinocyclocheilus grahami | reverse complement strand
GAGGGCTGCCTCCACGACCTTGGTGAAGACACGAGGCGACAGGGATAGCCCGAAGGGGAGGACCTTGTACTGATATGCTCGCCCTTCGAACGCAAAGCAGAGAAACGGTCTGTGTCGAGGGAGAATCGAGACATGAAAGTACGCTTCCTTGAGGTCGACCGCTGCAAACCAAACAAAAGGACAGACGCATTGAAAGATGCGTTTCTACGTCAACATCCTGAACGGGAGCTTGTGAAGGGCCCGGTTCAGCACGTGCAGGTCCAGGATTGGTCGTAACCCACTGCCTTTCTTGGGTACGATGAAGTATGGGCTGTAGAAACCTGACCTCATCTCGGGCTGGAGGGACCGGCTGTATCGCGTCCTTCGCTAGCAGGACCGCGATCTCCGCACGCAAGACAGGAGCATCCTTGTCCGGCACAGAGGTGAACCGAATGCCCCTGAACTTGGGAGGGCGCTGGGCGAATTGAACCGCGTAGCCGAGTCTGATGGTACTCATGAGCCAGCGAGACGGTCTGGAGAGCGCTAACCAGGCCCCCAGCGACCGAACTAGCGGGACCAG
>NW_015505614.1:1015917-1016289 GCF_001515645.1 Sinocyclocheilus grahami | reverse complement strand
CAGATAGAGGGGCTGCAGCCGGCGGTGGGGTGGCTACAGCAGCCGACCGCCGGGGCAGGATGCGTCGAGATACCTCCGTCTGCTTCCGTGTGGCGGAGAACTGTTGGGCAGAGTCCTCCACCGCTTCGCTGAATAGGCCGGCCTGGGAGATCGGGGAGTCCAGGAAGCGATGCTTGTCGGTCTCCCTCATATCCGCCAAGGTCAGCCATAGGTGGCGCTCCTGGACCACCAATGTGGACATCGTGTGACCCAGGGCCCGTGCCGTGACTTTCGTCACCCTAATCGCGAGGTCCGTCGCCGTGCGCAGTTCCTGCAGCACACCTCGGTCAGCACCACCCTCGTGCAACTGCTTCAACGCTTTGGCCTGGTGGA
>NW_015505614.1:1015289-1015733 GCF_001515645.1 Sinocyclocheilus grahami | reverse complement strand
TGCTGTAAGCCCAAGCACGAGAGGCAGCGATCATGACCATCAGATGGAGGCAGGAAACGACCACATCCAGAAACGCACGAGCGGGAAGCCATCTTTAAAAAGACGCCCGTTGCTCGTGGAGCTCTTTTAGACATTTGCTCTTTTAGGAAAAAAAGGAAACACTCTTTTAGACAGAGCGCTGAAGCGCCCAGGGGAGGTCGCGGCGAGACCGCAGAATGGCAGC
The DNA here is from genome assembly GCF_001515645.1 of Sinocyclocheilus grahami. Taxonomy (NCBI): domain Eukaryota; kingdom Metazoa; phylum Chordata; class Actinopteri; order Cypriniformes; family Cyprinidae; genus Sinocyclocheilus; species Sinocyclocheilus grahami. The sequence goes on along the minus strand of NW_015505614.1, from coordinate 1,015,510 downwards.
TGCAGCACGCCGAAGATGAGCAGCACTGAATGGCAACCCCCGCTGACGCGCCGTAACACCACCGCCAGCTGTTTCTTCCAAACACTCGCAGAGATTCGTCCTTAGAAGGCTCGGCTCCGAAGCGAAAAGCTGATGTGCATTTGCACACGCTCTCCTTTTATACCCGCGCTGCGGGGCGGGGTGCGCATGGCGAAACACGCATGCCAACTGTCATTGGCTTG
>NW_015505614.1:1013835-1014934 GCF_001515645.1 Sinocyclocheilus grahami | reverse complement strand
TCTCTACATATACATATATATATATATATATATATATATATATATATATATATACTGTATATATATATATATACGTTTGTATGGAACATTAATGGAGCAACAGATTTTATGTGAAAATAAATCATACAAGTCATTTATTTTAAAAGGCTCACCAGCATGGGGCAAAAGGCACACAGTATTGATACAAATACTTCAGCTAAAATGTTTTTTTGGTCTGTTTTTTATAATGTTTAATACATAAGTTGATACCTGTTCAAAACAATCATGTTAGCAAAGTTTGTACTATTTTCTGATTTTTTAAAAATTATAATAATTACATTTTGTTCAATAAATATACTGTCATTAAAATGTTAATATAATAAAATATAGTTTAAAATGCAGAAACAAAATCATTTTAAAAAGTAAAAATTCTGAAAGCATTGAAGATAATTATTTAATATAGATTTACAGTAGAAACAACAAATTATATGATTATCTCAACATAATATATGATATATGATAACATGTCAAAAAATGAAAAAGTCAGCCTTCTATTTATTATCATGTTAATTACTGTGCCTTTAGCCCCAACAGTAGGGGCACTTGTTTCCCAAAATACCATACTTTTACATATTATTTCGTTATTTAAAAACTGTTGCTTTAATTATCTTAAAAACAAAACTGAAAATCGATCAGAAGACATTTGTTTCAAAATATATGCATTAATTTTAGCGATTCTCATTTGCTATTTAAATTTACAACAGTTTAAAAAACATCAAATATTAGATCAAATAAGCACAGAATCAACTTTGCACTGCTGCCTGCGATTGCATCAAGGATCAGACAAATTTGCACATGCAAATTGAAAAGCGGATGTTTTGGAAAGTGCTGTGCCACATTTTTGTGTTATCTAGTGGTTTAGAGGAAAATAATATCAAAGGTGCCTTTTACCTCCGGGCGCCTTTAGCCCCGTTGTACCCTACTGTTTGTCACTTGATATTTTTTTGTAATTGTTCGTGAAATCTACAAGCAATTTCAGAGTGAGTTTTGTTACAGGATATATAGACAGACAGAGCTTTACACCCTAAAAACACACACAAATCAACCCCCACACACACAA
>NW_015505614.1:1005151-1013786 GCF_001515645.1 Sinocyclocheilus grahami | reverse complement strand
ACACATTCATTAGAATGGGCCTATATTTGCAATTTTCTTTGTTCAGTTTCATTGTTTTTTTCCACAATGGTTAGGGTCTGAAACAGGCCGTCTAGTAGTGAACTCCACAGTATGGAGTGTGAATGACATCTAGAGGTGAAGGGCTCTCTGTATATGCAATTGGATATGTGTGCATTATCTTCATTTGTGCCTCAGAAATCATCGACATCCAACTAAGGGTATGATTTTTCCCTTCTCGTACACAAACAGTAAGCTTATCATAAACACATCTTTTCATTGCTGTCACTCCAGACCACCTTTATTGCCTCTTCTATAAAACGCTACACACCACAAAGCATGCAGGTGTCTGAGGGAGGGATGGGCATACAAACGTCAACTCCACGTGACAAACAACAATGATAGAATGAGCAATATGTGTATTGGATGACAGAATCTCGCGGAATGGACATTTAACTGAATTATGCCATGTTTAAATGGCAGGACCAAGAAATTTTAGCACCATTTTCACTATTGCGTTTCTAGATCTGTGGAAGCAAAGATTGCTAAAAACACTTTATTATAATTTGTTTGGTATAACAGCTTATAAATCATACAGAATGAGTTTTTTGAAAATCTAAAAAATGCAGTAAAATAAGTTTTGGGTGAGGGGTAGGTTTAGGGTAAGGGAATAGAAAATACAGTCTGTACAGTATTGTGTCTATGGAATGCACCCATAAAACATGGAAACCATTTTGTGTGTGTGTATTTCAAGAGTGCTTCATGTGTTACTGTGAAGATGGCTATATTGGAATACGTAACGTCAGGCTTTTCATGCTTCACATCTAATAATACATAATAGAATTAATTTAAACTCTACAAACCTTCATCTAGCTAGAAGAATAAAGGACCTTCGGAATTTGAGGAGGTGTGAGGTAGCTTGTTGAACTCAAGAGGACTTTGTTGGTCTGGAGAGTGTTTGAAGGAGCCTACGGGGGTGTAAAATCATTATGTAAATTATGTGTAAGAATGTCTAGAAGCCTTACCATCCAACACACTTTCTTTCAATTGTGTCATACTGTTGACAATGCCATGTACAGCATAGCTATGGCAGTGTACGTATCTCAAAAAGCAATAGTGGTCAGTAGTTTTTGCAAGTGAATCTGACATTGATTTTCTCTATAGAGAACCTGATTTTTAAAGGTATAATAAATCATCATCTTATGCCTTGAAATTGCAAAAATGTACCTTTATATAAAATGCATCGCAGTTTCCAACCATTTTCATGATTACAGAGGTCGATTATCAATTAATAAAGACTTATTTTGTGTGGTTCTTTGCACAATACTATATAATGACCTCAGAACACTTTTACATGATTTGTATGAAGTATGAAGTATGATTTTCCTTACTTTGTAAACTTGCTCAGTTACTCACTTGGTGCAGCACTGTGATGCAGAGCACTTGCAATGCAGAGCATTTGGGTACATTTACATTTAGCAGATGCTTTTATCTAAAGCGACTTACAAATGAGGACAATGGAAGCAATCAAAATCAACAAAAGGGTATTATTTAGGGTACGGAGTGTGAGTCACAATAAAATAGATCAAAGACTTCAGCAAAAGCATTATTATCTCATGTTTACTTTCGTTAGCACTATCGTTTTTGTTTAGGGTACAGGGTTTTGTGTAGGTGGTATGTTATTTTAAAACAGGTTACAGCATTGCATTTCCGAATTGCCACGATACATACAACAGCTAATGTAATGAATCATAAAACTAAATGCACTGCTCACTGGACATTTCACTTTGAAAGTTTCACTAATATATATATATATATATATAAAATCTTACACTTAATTATATTATTGACTATAATTAATGTACTATAATACAATAAATATAGTATAGTATAGTATAGTATAGTATAGTATAGAACGATAAATAACTAAATAGTATTGTTTAGTATAGTATAATACAATAAATGTTGAAATACTGACAAACTTAATATAAAAGTTTTCAATGTGAATTTGGAGATGGTTGATTTGGTTCATGACTATTAAAAAAGGGGGAAATATTTCAAGATACAAGCTTGTATTACAGTTTGTGTACTGCAAGTCCACAAATAAGATAGAAGCTGTCTGTGTGTGTCATCGAGTACTGAAACCTGTATGAATACTGTCTTTGTTTGTAGTTAAAGTAGTTCCTTTCAAAACAGTTCATTTTGTTTTAATGCATTCATATGCCCTTGTAGAGAAAGAGAAAGGGAAAAAAAGTTGTTTTGTTTTATTGATGTTGCAACAATCTTCCAGTGGCCTTTTCAGAAACATTGGAACCATCAGTGAAGTATTTAGCTTGTATGTTGTCAACAGAAATGCATCACAATAAAAGATGCCTTTTTTATTATTTGAAATAGATAAATCTGCTCAACTGCTCAAGTGTTAAATCAGCTTAAAATGACCAAAATGCGAAATAAAACCTAAAGTCGATTTTTCTCAAATATTGTTCTCATACACTGGTAAAGCAAATTAAATTAAAATATTAAACTAAATGTGATGTTGGGTTGTTCAAATAGGCAAAGTTTAATTAATAATTCCAAATGTCTGCACAAGTTGTATGTCCTGTCTATTGTCACATTGTGACTCACAAAGGATCAGAGGGCTTGTTTTACATGAGATTAATATTCCAAGTTTTTTTGGTTTTCTTCTTCTTTAATTAGTCTAAAACATGAAAGTCCTCCTCCATATTCCACTGTCAAATGCATTTTTAATATTTGCTTGACATTTGAGCAGAAGGTCAGGCTCATTATGTCAGCATGTAATGAACAGAAATTGAAGGACATGGAGAGAATAGTGGTGGCCAAAAGATCAATTTTTCTCTAGTCTTTAAACAAGTGGCCAAAAGATCAATTTTTCTCTAGTCTTTAAACAAGACCTTAGGTTATAACTGAGACATAATGCTCATCATTGTGGATTTGTGTACATTAAGATGACACATGAAAATAATACAAATGTTTTTGCAAATAAGATTTACTGCCAGTGAGTACCAGTTTGTATAATATAGTATAATCATCTGATTATAAAAGTTATACAAATTAGGAATATCCTAGTTAAGGGGAATCATATAGTGAATATACTCCCCCCTCCCCCCCCCAGTTTAGCTTTGCTCAGGTGTATTCAATGTGTTTAATGCCATGAGGCCAAGAACCAAGACCTATAACCAGGATATAAAACCAAGGTGGCTGTTACATTTTGTATAAAATAAAATTTTTGCATGGCATATGAATTACAAGAGTATCATTTTTTTTTTTACATTCTAAATTATAATCCTTACTGTACTTATCACATTTTAAAAGTATTACTTTTATTTTCTCACATAAATTAGTTGGAGATCCAACTGATACTGTACTGATGCAGACTTCATGGCAGTGTAAAAATATCTTATTGGACAGATACGCACACTAAATCTAAACATTTTATAAATGTATTATTTTAAATTATACTTAATTGGTGTACATACTGTGTACAACACCTAGCAGTACACAAAAATGTTAACAAAATGCAAACAATGTTCTAAAACTACCTAGCAGCATGTTAAAATATGTTACACTCAGAGCGCCCAAAATCACATACTACATTTAAATTCGAACTTACTTCACGACCGTTAAAAATAGTATGTTGTATATGAATATAGGTAGTGTGAATGCAATTTGGACGTAGGCTACTACATTAGCCATGTTGTTACTGTCACGTGACCTACCAGCATAAGTTGCTCACTTCAGTGCCGTTCATAAATCCTCTCCTGTGGCCTCATGGGAAAGTAAAGTGTCCATCGCATGCACATTTCAGAATGTGGGTGGAAGTAGTAGGTCTTCCGAATACTGTGAATTTAGACATGCTAATCTTTTGGCATACTGTTTTTTTGCATACTGTATAGTAGGGAAGTATTTGACTTCAGATCCTGCAGATGTCTTTAACCCTTAAATGGATGAATGTTGCGCCAATCATTCTTACATGTTCGGGTCTTTAGCGACCCGGACCTCTATATCCAGCACGGATGGATCTCTAACTGCTGCAATAGCAAAAAAACTCTCTTGATATTTTAAGAACAATTACAGAAGAAAAAAATAAAGCATATGTTGTTACCTTTTGAAACTTAAAAGGGTTCAATTTGAGCAGATGATTTTACCATCGCTGTCATTGTCAGAGCGCACTTTTTGCTGATGATATTCATTTGTTTTATGCCTGCCGTAATTATCAGTGAAACGTCACGTCATCATTGTGTATCAAACAGTGAAAAAAGATGCATTGCACATATTGAGTCATCAGATACGTAAATATAGTTGCGCAGGAAAAAATGCATACACATGTACATACCTCAGGTCTCTAGCGATCCTACACACTTTTTACAAAAAAATTATCAGAAAACTGCCATTCTTTTATATTTTACTATTTTTTCTTATTATATTGTTTATAATTAATAGATTGAGGAATACTAAGAAAGTTGATGTCTAACTTAAAAAAATGAAGGAGGGAAAGGGTAGAGAATGATGTCCCGGGTCGCTAAAGACCCGAGGTATGCATTTAAAGGTTAAGCATGTTTAATATATTAAGAACATGCTAAAACAACTACAACATACACACAAATTCTAGCAAACTGCGTCAGAAAACGTAGGCAGCTGAGCTGGCAGCAACATCCACACGTGTTTGCAGCATTATAGCTATGCCTAGCAACATGCAAAAATGTTAACAACATGGTAACAATGACTCTGAACATGGTAAAGCATGTCAGCAATGTGGTAACAATGCCTGTTAAACATTAGTAATTAACAGTGCCCATGCAACATGCTGACGCATTCTAACAACGTGCTAACAATACCCCTGAGCATGTGAAATCATACCTGCAGCTTGTTAACAATGACTAGGAATATGCTAAACACACCTCGCGACACACTAAAATGTTAATTAATGATAGCAACTTGCACAAACAAACAAAAACATAAGCCAACTACTTCTCAGGCAGTGTTTGCGTCCGAAGGTACCTCCTGAAACTAAATTTGGACAGGCTTCTAAGGCTACATAACAGTTTAATGACCTACAACAAATTAATTAAGTTGCTCAGGCTGATAGACATTTACCAAAAGTCCAATGCACAACAGCAATATTTTCAATCTTTGTTTTTTTCCCCGTTTCTACCTACTTACCTACTTAAATAACATGTATTTAAAACTTTCTCATGACCGTATGCAAATTACCTATTATTTACCTTTTATAATTTAAACTTCCAAATTGTTAATGCACTTCCTTGAATTGAATTATGATGCAAGATGTATACTCTTTAATTTGAATAATATTTTATAATCACTTTCAAGCCTGGGTAATCCCAGATCATCATGTATCAAGTTTTTGTATATTTTCCTTATTGTGCAGCTCACATTTCATTTTGCTATTTATATTGTCATGTTGCACACGTTGCACTTTAAGTGTACATGGTTTTGCATATTTTGCCTGATCCCATTAATTTTTCCTTAAGTTCATTATGCTTTCAGACAGCGCTAAGCCATGCTAAAGACAATGAACGTACTTTGTTGATAAACACTCTCTACCTTGCTGTCACTTTGTTTCTTAGCTGAAGATGATATTTGACAGGCTGCCTGTTCCATGGTGACTTTAATTGAAAGTAATATATTCTGTGCTGTCATACATGCTAAATACACAAAGAAAGAATGTGATAAAGACAAGACAGCTGTCTGCATTTTAAAGTCAGATTGAAGCAACACAACAGCCTGTATTGAGAGAAAGCACAATGCTTTACATAAACACAGTCAAAACATTAATGTATATTCATATGCTCTACAAGACAAAAAGTAGCACAAAATTTTAATTGGATAATTACAGTCATTGCAAGGCAGTGCTATAGTGATAGTCTTCAAATAGTTTAATAATAGTTTGTCCTCCTAACCCCCTTACACAAAATGTCTGACTACAGCATTTATCTAAAGTTAGATGTATCTGATGAGTACAATACAAATATTGTACCGCACTAAATTAAGTTATGCAGTTATGTAGTTTATGGTTATGATTAATTAAAGATTAAAGCATTAAAAGTTTAATTAATCTCAAATAAATGAATATTAATCAGTTAATTAATCAGTTCTATTTAGGTTATTAAGAAGAAGAAAAAACAACTTTTGGGAATTTTAGGGGTCTTTTCTTTATTTTCTGTGTTCTGTGAAAATATTACCAGTTTAGCTCCTTCTCTTGTTCAAATAATACTAATAATACTAATAAATAAATAAATGCTTCCCTCCCTGTACATTTCTTTGTAGTTTCCTTTGTAATGCTCATTTTGTTCCTTTTTATATCAGCTTGTCCAATGTTACATATTAAGAGAGTATTAATAAAGTTTTTCACACACAGCATATTATGGTGTTGAGTGCTATCGATGTTTGCTTTGGCTTTACTTTTTGAACACTAATTGCACTGATTGACTGAAAAGTTTAGCCTATTTTTTTTTTTTTTTGCACAGTGACCAACCTAAAGATAAACATTACTAGGTCTAGTATTGTTTATTTTGTCCATCCAGCAGATATAGATGCTTTTTCTCTCATCTTTCTTCAAGCCATCTGTTTAATGTCAGGTAGCTCATTTACTCCTGCCACAAACAGCTCACATTGATGTATTCTATATTTGTGTCTCTATAGGCTGTGGAGACTAACCTGGCCTCTAAAGACAGTCACTGGGTGTTTGTGAATGAGGTAAGGAACGATCTTATTTATGTTCATCTGCTTTCTTCTATTAATTGCACTCTATTTCAGTCTTAATTTTTTATGTCATTTGTGTTTGCATGCAGTAATAGATTATTTCTGCTCGTGGCAGCCTGAAATTTACTACAATATGCAAACATACAGAGGGAATTATTAAAATCAGGCACCCACAATAATCTGTGTCAAACAAAATTTGCATGAAACAATTTCCAATCTTTACAATTGGTTCTGAGTACTAGGTTGTAAGAGTTTCAACAGATGCAAGTTTTACCGTTACTGGGATCTGGCAGGCGTAATACTTATTTGTACTTGACACCTTTCAGCAGCAAAAGGAAAAAAGGAAAAGAAAAAAAGAAACTTTTCCACATCAGCATTTATTAGATACACAATAAAGAACAATTCAGTCCATAAGGCAAGTGAAGAGGTATTGGATAAATCCCAATAATCCATAGCTACACACAAAATGGCAGAACAACAACAAACAAAAAAAAATAAAAAAATAAATAAACAGTCTCACTCACATCTACTACTCTGGACTACTGGGTTCTACAAATGCACAAAAAGTAATCCATACGTTATCCTAGAAGGAGTAAATAACAGTATAATTCACTGAAAAACATATAAAGCGTGCCACATCCCTGAGGTACTCACCACAAAATGGCCACTCTCTGCCTTATATCAGCAAGTTCATTTACACAATAAAAGTACTTCTTGCTCAATTGAAACAGACATCACGACCCATTTCAACAAAAAAGTCCCCTCATAAAATCCATGTGTGTGGTAATTGTATCAAATGTAACCCTACACTTATAGCTTGAAATAAGCATTTGTATTTAATTTAATAATTTGATTAAATGAAAAAAAAAATGTTGAGGTGACATAATACTGCAATTACAAAGCATAATCTAAATTTAGAATTAACAAAAAAAATTAAGATAAAATAAAATAAAATAATAATACAGTAATATTTTGTTCTGGAGATGAGATGGGCACAAGCAGGGTGCGATTTGTATCATGCAATGTTGGCTGATGGATCATCAGAGAATCGTCTTTCTGTGAGTCATTAAGAAATTATGGGTCTATTCTATTTAAAGAAATATAAGATAAACTTGTGAATACATAATGTGCGCACTTTTGGAGTAAAAATGTGCATGTTGTGTAGCGAAGCACTGATCAAAAATCAATGGAGACAAACACGACTGAATATGTACAGTCTCTAGTTATTCTGATCAAAATATCATTAAATCCCGATTGATTTTGCATTCCTGGCAGAAATGAGAACGTCTCGGTTACGTATGTAACCCTCGTTCCCTGAAGGAGGGAATGGAGACGTCACGTCGGAGGACCGACGAAATTGGGATCTCGCTTAGAGGGACCAATCTACTTCGAGTGTAAACTAAACGAGCCAATGCACATTGGCATGCAATTATTGCATCCAGCTGCTGCTGATCACAGCGTGAGTATAAGTAGGCAGCAGGTGCAGCGCATATTCAGGTTTTCGCTGAGGAGCCGAGCCGGTGACCCGGCCGCTCAGCGGTGGTACAGGAGCTGTGGCGACGGGACGTGACGTCTCCGTTCCCTCCTTCAGGGAATGAGGGTTACATACGTAACCGAGACGTTCCCTTTCAGTCGGTCACTCTCGACGTCACGTCGGAGGACCGACGAAATTGGGATCCTACCAAAGGGCCACAGCTACTGCCCCTTCCAGTGTCCTGTGGAAGCCACCTGCGCCCCTATTTTTTGGCGTAGGCCAGGGCTTCTGCTAAGAGGACCAGCTTCTGCTGCTATGGCACTACCCAAAGAGTAAGACTGGATAACACTGGGAGCGTACCCGTTATACTTGGAACAGGGGCGTTACGGAAGCTCGAACCTTCCCGAAGGAGGTTTCGGAAGC
>NW_015505614.1:1004480-1004869 GCF_001515645.1 Sinocyclocheilus grahami | reverse complement strand
TCAACCGGCTGCAAAAAGGCTCAGATGGGCCCTGCTGTAGTGCCGTGAGCACCAGAGTCAGGTCCCACGAGGGAATAGAGGGGGGCCGTGGAGGATTTAACCTTCTCGCCCCCTTAAGGAACCTGACGACCAGGACATGCTTCCGCCACGACCTCCTTCTACGGGGTCGTGGTTAGCTGCGATTGCAACAACATAAACTTTAAGGGTGGAGGGAAACAGCCTTCGCTCTGACCCTTGCTGCAAAAAGGACAGCACAACTCCGATCGGGCATCCTCGTGGCTCTTCTCGGCGAGAAGAACACCATTCAACGAACAGGTCCCACTTCAAGCGTAGCGCTCTCGCTGAAGTGATGGTGTCAACTACCTCTTGGGGTAGGCCACTCAGAACCT
>NW_015505614.1:991022-1003958 GCF_001515645.1 Sinocyclocheilus grahami | reverse complement strand
ATTGAAAGGAACTTCAGCTCAACCGCCTGCAAAAAGGCTCAGATGGGCCCTGCTGTAGTGCCGTGAGCACCAGAGTCAGGTCCCACGAGGGAATAGAGGGTGGCCGTGGAGGATTTAACCTTCTCGTCCCCTTAAGGAACCTGACGACCAGGTCATGCTTCCCCCACGACCTCCTTCTACGGGGTCGTGGTTAGCAGCGATTGCAGCGACATAACCTTTAAGGGTGGAGGGAGCCAGCCTTCGCTCCAACCCTTTGCTGCAAAGATGAGAGCACAACTCCGATCGGGCATCTTCGGTGGTCTTCTCGGCGAGAAGAACACAACTCAACGAGCAGGTTCCACTTCAAGCGTACGCTCTCGCTGAAGTGATGGTGTCAACTACCTCTTGGGGTAGGCCACTCAGAACCTCTGCGTCCCGTCCAGGGACCGGACATGAAGTTATCAGAGGTCTGGACGCGGCTGCCAAGGGGTGCCCCGTCTCTGAGTCAGTAAATCCTTCCTCAGAGGAATCGGCCAAGGAGGGGCTGTCGCGAGGAGCATTAGTTCTGGGAACCAGGTCCGGGAAGGCCAATAGGCCACCAGCAGGACCTGCTCCTCGTCCTCCCTGACCTTGCACAGCAACTGTGCCAGAAGGCTCACTGGGGGAAATGCATACTTGCGAAGGCCCCGCGGCCAGCTGTGTGCCAGTGCATCCGTGCCGAGTGTTCCCTCGGTCAGGGCGAAGACCAACTGGCAGTGAGAGGTTTCTGGAGAGGCAACCAGGTCTACCTGAGCGGCTCTGAAACGTCCCCAAACCAGCTGGACCATCTGGGGATGGAGTCGCCATTCTCCCAGGAGCGCAGCTCGGGACAGCTCGTCAGCTGCCAGGTTGAGCAGCTCAGGAATGTGAACAGCACGAAGCGACCTCAGATGCTTCTGACTCCAGAGGAGGAGGTGGCGGACGAGTTGCGATAAGCGACAGGAGCGCAGACCACCTTGTCGGTTGATGTACGCAACGGTCGCTGTGTTGTCCGTGCGGACTAGTACATGCTTGCCACGTAAGCGCCTTTGAGACGGCCCCGGGCAAGGTGCACTGCCAGCAACTCGAGGCAGCCAGTGCAGTTGGGGCCCCGTCCAAACCCCTGACTCCAAGCCCGTTGTACGTGGCCCCCCAGCCGGTGGTTGAGGCTTCCGTGCAAACCACAGAATGCCTGGAGACCTGCTCCAGGGGCACTCCTGCCCGGAGGAACACAAGATCTGACCACGGGGTGAAGGTTTGGCGGCAGGCCGGTGTAACTTGGACCCGGAAGGTGCCGCATTGCCACGCCCACCTCGGGACTCGGCCATGGAGCCAGTGCTGCAGCGGTCTCATATGGAGCAGCCCCAGCGGCGTGACTGCCGCCGTAGCTGCCATATGCCCCAGTGTGATACGCACTAGATCGTCCACAACCCCCCGTCCCCTCTGGGGACCCAGAAATAGAGGAATTGCTCTTTGTCGAGAATTTGTGTACCACCGACCAAGAGGTCATTGGTGGAAAAAGATTCTCCGCCCGGCCCTCCTCCGGGGGAGGGAGTGGTGTGCTTACCATCTCCTGAAGAGCACGTCCCTCCACCTCTGGGTCGCCTGCCTCCGGGCCTCTTGCTCTCTCGCTTACCATCAGGTTTGGCGGGGGCCTGGACGGGCGGGGCGGCTGTCCTGCGACTCCACCGCTGAAGCACCGTCCACCAACACGAAGAGCTCTTCAAGAGCGCGCTGAACTCGTTCAGTCTTTTCTCTCAGTAGAGTAGTCAGGAGCAGAACGATGTGATCGCTCGGCTCCGAAGCGAAAAGCTGAATATGCGCTGCACCTGCTGCCTACTTATACTCATGCTGTGATCAGCAGCAGCTGGATGCAATAAACGCATGCCAATGTGCATTGGCTCATTTAGTTTACACTCGAAGTAGATTGGTCCCTCTAAGCGAGATCCCAATTTCGTCGGTCCTCCGACGTGACGTCGAGAGTGACCGACTGAAAGGGAACTATTAGTGTCATTGTAAACAAGTATTATCACAAATAGTTGTCAAATATCTAAGCTATAATATAGGTAAAATCAGAATATTTATTGTAAAAAAAAAATGGTTTAGTAACAGCAGTCAAAAATAATCTAGATATGTATTGCTGTGATTTGTGATATATTTTAAAGGAAGAAAAAACAAGATTTGTTTTTTTCTTTTTTCTTTTTTTCTTTCAAAACATCCCCCCTTCTGGTTTGTTCACAAATCGCACCCTGGGCACAAGAGGGAAAAAAAGGCATTTACTTAAATTGTATAGATAATACTGTGTATAAATATTTCGTTTCCCATTTTTTATTTCAATATATGTCATAATAACAGTACTATGAAATCAAATTTATGATTTCATTCAATTATTCTGTAGAGCTTAAGTAATAGCAAAGATGCCTAAACTGTATTGTCTAACCCATGGAATTCATGAAAAATAAACAAACATCAGTCCACCAATCCATCATTAACAAATAAACACAAAAAATATGTTTAATTAATATATACAGTAAATATATATTCAACATAGCAGAGTGTCACAGACAACTAATTTCCAGAGACACGAAATTAGACAAATTAAATTAAAAGCTGTTTCAACTTATTAAATCTCACAAATGTTGATATTCAGATGACATGACAAAATTAAAGATCATAGCCATCCATTAAATGTGTTGCGGAAAGAGATTGTGTCATGTATGGTCAAAAGAAAACAGCATTATAACAGTTTTATTATAATTTCATAACCATTTTAAGGTGTGTATTTTTGTGATTGTCAAAAAGCCATAATTGTCAGTAGACCACGTTAGTACATCAGCTTATTTTTTTGTGAATGCTATCACGTTTGCATGAATCTGTAGTAAATCAATGTGTTTGTTTATTGTGTGATATAGTTGATTGTATAATCATTATATAGTCATTAAAGCAGTATCATGAATAATGGACGCCTGGACATAAATGCAAACTAATAAAATAGTGTAGCAAGAGGTTAGTATGACTTAGAAATGGTGGTGGATCAGATCAGCATAATAATGATGATGAAATTATGCAACTTTATTCAACCTACTGAGAAAAGGCCGGTTTAAAATGCTGTGTCCGTAATGACATAAACAGAGGCTTGTAATACAGCAGATCGCCCCTCCTGGGGAGAAGCATTCCCACGTATTGCAGCCATTATAACCAGCACAAAAACATTCAACAATCATCTTTGATGCATGTTAAAAGCAAATTACACAAAGGCAGATGGTATTTAATCGATCAAATGTGATTGAAATTTCAGTAAGTCAATCTGTGAGTTGTGGAAGGCCCAGATTTTGTTTAAGTTAATTGTGAAGGATGATGCCTTCCTGTTAAACATGCTGTGAAGCACCACATGTTGCTGTTAAATATTAACGTCTCCTCCTGCTGACTACACAATGCATAGGTGTGATTGAATTTGAATAAGGAGACACTAGGTAATATTGTCTACTTCGTTCCCATTGCCACTCATCTGACAAGCAGTGAGACTAAAACTTCAAATAATTAATTTCCTTATAAATATTCTCTTCTGTTGCTCTGCAATGATAGTAGTTGTCCTTAAAAAGATATAACGGAGCTATGTGCGTAGAGCACATTTATCTCAGCAATCATACAGTATATGATGCTTTTTTAAAATGTATTTATGCCAAGAACAAAAATCTGTCATAATCTTCCTTCCTCACCTGTCTAAAGTGGACATAGTTTTTCTCATTAGCCGAACAGTAGTTTTTGCACTGAACATGGGGTTTTAATGATACACTACCTTATGCCTTAACTTACTTTTTGGTGTTGTGATGTTACAATAAGCTATTCATGATATAAAAACACATGAACATGAAAAATAAAATATAATGTTTTTAAGTGACTTACTGGGATACCAAAGCATAATCTAGTTAACCTGAATAAGTTCAGCAGTTCTATTACAGTTGCAACTGCCAATGTGTGTGTACACTCAAACACAGTAGAGCCATATAGGCCGTATTTATATTGCATTGTTCAAGTGATCCAGAAGGTATAAAAAAAAAAATCAGATACAGTATACAAATTGGAAATGGGCGTCAAGAACTGCAGTGTAAATGCAGGCATAATCACCTTTACCGATTAAGTCATAATAATACAGGTGCTTATTACTATCACTGTTACTATCACTAAGCTCTGTTTGGCTTAGAAAGTTAATTTATGGAGTGGTTTGTGGATCAGTGCTGACTCGGGATTCAGTTTCAAACAATTCAGTCCGACTGGGTTCACCCTGTTTACTGACAAGAAATGGTTCAAAATAACAATTTGTTCATGAATCAGACATCATTACTGGCCAGAATAGTTATAACATTGACAATGTTTTACTTTTATTTTGTACTTTCTGAGCTTGATGATCATTATTCCACACATTTCCACAAGTGCAAATGACTTTACGTTTATTAATCCCATTCATCACAATCTCCCAGTGGCCAATATTTTTTTATTTTGAATTAGCCACCAATTCATATGAATACCTTTTTTATAGAAATAATATATACTTTTACAAATGCATACAAATAATTAAATGCATCTGGATCAGATACAGTTGAAAGCAATGGGATTCCCTGCACGAAGGAAAATCACGCTAAAGGGGTATATAGTGTGCTAAAAAAAGTGACTCCAAGGGGTCCTGACCAAGCATCCATATGTGACGAGTTGGGAGTGAGAACATGTTGGCAGAAGGTACTACTTTCTCCCCAGATGTTTGAAACAGCAGACTGTGAAATTACAAGGAGCATCGCAAACCCATCAGTGCAGAGAGAACACTAGTAGGCTTTTAGCGTAAACATATATCCTTTGAACCAAGAGTAACATGGGTAATATAAGAGGACATGCATTGGAATGGGAAAAATATGTTAGATTTTAAGGTCTCTTTTTGTACTGACTGTTTTTCTTCTTTTGCAGGAAACATAGCTCATGTTATTTTGAAAAAAAACGTGTTGTCACACAATTTCATCTACACTCTAAAAATTCTGGGTTAATAACAACCGTTGTTGGGTTATTTGGCAACCCAGCGCTTGGTAAATATTGGACAGAAAACATGCTGGGTTATTTTGACCCAGCTTGTTGGGTTTTATCAACCCATTTGCTGGGTTGTTTTTTGACTTAGTGCTGGGTCACTGCTCTATTTTCTTTTTAAAATAATAAAAATGCACTCTAAAACCTTTATATATATTCATGTTTTCCATGTCTTTTATTTTGTAATTGTTTCATGGTTCCTGTTTGTGTCATGCTTCCCTTGCCCTCATGTATTCATGCCATTGGTTCCCCTGTTCATTGTGTCATGTTCTGATTGGTTGTCTTAGTCATGTGTCTTGTTTCCCATTGGTTTGTTCTTGTCATGTGACCCTCTTGTTTCCTATAAGTAGCTTCATGTTCCCATTGTGCCCTCGTCGTGTATTGAATGTATTTAACCCACTGTTGGTGAGTCTAGTCTGTTTGTGTCAAGTCTGCTCATGCTATGTCTGTTCAAGTCAAGTCAAGTCAAGTCAAGTCAAGTCAAGTCAAGTCTGTGTCTTGGATTATTGTTTGGATCACTCTGTAAATAAACTGCCCTTGGGTTCTCACTACGCTCGCCTTCAGTGGATGATTCTTTACAAAGTTTTTATTTACATAATATATGTGTGTGTACTGTGTATATGTGTTATGTATATATAAATACACACACAAAGTATATATTTAGAAAATATCTACATGTATTTGCATGTATATATTTATATTAATTTTTTTATATTTAACATATTTTTTCTAAAATACATACATGCATGTGTGTCTATTTATATATACGTAATAAATATATTCACAGTACACACACATATTGTGAATACACAAATACTTTTATTTTGGATGTGATTAATCATTTGACAGCACTAATATATATATATATATATATATATCAAAAATAATATATATATATAAGGCAAAAACGCCCCCCAAAAAAAACAAAAACAAACAAACAAAAAAATATATATATATATATATATATATATATATATATATATATATATATAAAAAGACAAGAACAGTTCATATACAATATTTTTTATACAATGGCAAGTCAGTCTATTACAATAATAAAATACTCAAAAACATTCAGTAAACTTTTTAAGACGTGATAGGAGCAGCACAAGCAGCAAATGGAAATCTGTGGGAAGAAACAGAAGGCTGTTCCAATTCATTAAATGACAAGTGGACTTACATTCATGTTTGAAAAGTTACATCAAAAACAGCTTTACCTTGTGACATCTGGTCTGTCAGACATTTAAGTTTCAACCCGTCAAACGCATAGCGCGACCACTGGATCAATAGCGCTCATATTGTAGTAAGTGGAGCGCACACAAATTTTTCTACATATAACAGCGACGTTGCTTTGTGTTTCAGCCCTAGTCGCACATTTGGTGGGAGGTGAAACTTCCATGGTGGTACTGGCCCGGTGTGCTGTTCACTTTGAGTGTAGATGCTGCATTTGTAGAAGGCTAGCATTCCAAGCAGACGTTAGCTGTGATGTACATTTAAACACAAAAAAGGAAAAATCTTAGACTACAGACAGTTTCCTGTTTATACAGAAATAATTTGATAGGAATACAATGTAATACATACAATGCAGTGGTTACACTGACCCAGCATTGGGTAGGTATCTGAGGGGGTTCATAATTTTTTTGGACAATAAAAAAGACCAAGTAGCTACAGCAAATCTACCCATCACCTAAATAAATAAATAAAAAATAACCCAATAAAATGATCCAACAAGCAAAAAATAAAATAAAATAAAATAACCGAGCATTTTTCGAGTGCAGAAAAACTACCCAGCACCTGGGTAATTTTTAAAAAAAGTAACCCAATAAAATTACCCAAAAGGCTGAACGGAGCATTTTGGTTAAAATAATAATAATAATAATAATAACCCAGCATTTTTTTAGAGTGTACCTGTAAAAGTTTTCAGGCTGGACTAAATAATGGCTGAACAATATCTTGACGAAAAATATTTCAGCAACAGAGCTGTTTAGCCTAATTTATTTACACTGTATCTGCCATCTTGACTTTGCAAGTGATGATTGTAAATGCAAAAAGCTAAAACAGGAGAAACAATATTATATTGTCCCATCAGAAATTAAATACACAGATTACATTTGCTATCTGCCGCTGTAACTTATTACAAGAATTCTATAGTAATTAAATTGTTTTTATTATTATTTCTTGCTGATGCAGTTGCACAATTTGCCAGCGTAGTACATTTCTACATGTACATGTTTTGGTTGTTATGGAATTATATTTTAATGTAGTGTGCCTAACAACCACATTAAAGCATAATTGTACATTTTGGTATGATAATAACAATGCATGTCGATTGAATAATCTAATACCAATCTGTTCTCACTCCCAAAACATTAAATATCTCCTCATGTCACTATGCAGATATCAGAAGTGTCCTATAATACCTGTTTAACGACACTGCTGTCAAGACCATTGTTTTCAATAAAAGCTTTGGCATCAATTTATTCATAAAAAGGTCATTGGTATTATATCATTATAAATGTGTTTTTTTTTCTCTCAAAATATATTTATAATTTGAGGCCCACATTTGTGTTTATTTCTAATGAAAGATAAAGTCACAATAATTTATTCCATGATGGCTATTTATTCTACCTACATTGTTACAAAACTCCAAAAATATGCCTAGACATATAATTAGCAAATTTTATTACGATTAATAAATCAATAATTTATTAGATTATTCATTAATAAAGACTTATTTTCATGCTATTGATTGTGCAATACAATGTTATTATCTCAGAACACTTTTACCATATTGTATTTGAAAACTAATGCATTTGGACATTGGCCATCACATAGTGTCTTGGTTACCTATGTAACCTTTGTTCCCTGAAGGAGGAAACAGAGACGTCACATCGACAGATAAACTGAGGATCTTGCTAGAGTGACAAATCTACTTTGAGTGTAAACTAAACGAGCCAATGCATATTGGCATGCAATGATTGCATCCAGCTGTCACTGATCGCAGCACGAGTATAAATAAGCAGCAGGTGCAACAAATACTCAGGTTTTTGCTGAGGAGCCGAGCTGGGGACCCGGCCGCTCAGTGGTGGTATAGCAGTTGTGGTGAGGGGACGTGACGTCTCCATCCTTCAGGGAACGAGGGTTACATACGTAACCGAGACATTCCCTTTCAGTCTGTCACTTTCGACGTCACGTCTACTGACGAATTGGGAATCCAGCGCTTGCAGGCTCACCACCTGATCCCTGAAGGGGGTAGTAGGAACCTTGGGCACATAGCCGGGCTGGGGCCTCAGGGTTACCTGGGAGTCAGTCAGCCCAAACTCTAAGTACGGTTCGTCAACCAAAAATGCTTGCAGGTCCCCTACCCTCTTGATGAATGCCAATGAAACCAGGAGTAGGGTTTTCATTGAAACTAACTTCAGCTCAACTGACTGCAAAAGCTCAAATGGGCAATGCTGTAGTGCTCTGAGCACCAGAGTCAGGTCCCAAGAGGGTATAAAGGGTGGACTAGGAGGATTCAACCTTCTCGACCCACCTATGGAACCTCATGACCAGGTTGTGCTTCCCAACAGTCTTCCCCTCCACAGGGTCATGATTTGTGGAAATAGCAGCAATGTAGACTTTAAGGGTGGAGGGAGACAGCTTTCGCTCCAATCCTTGCTGCAGAAAGGAAAGCGCAACTCTGATTGGGCATCTCCAGGGTCCTTTCGGTCAGAGGAACACCACTCGACGAACAGGTTCCACTTCAAGGCATAAGCATGTCTCGTAGACGGTGCTCGCTACCTCATGGGGAAGGTCACCTAGAATCTCAGCGTCCCATCCAGGGACCAGACATGGTCCAGATGTGGGTGCCACAGTGTGCCCTGTCTTTGAGTCAGAAGATCATTCCTCAGAGGAATCTGCCAGGGAGGGAATGTCGCGATGAGCATCAGTTCTAAAGGTCTGGTTGGGCCAATAAGGTGCAACAAGCAAGACTTGCTCCTCGTCCTCCCTGACTGTGCACAGTGTCTGTGTTAGGAGGCACATTGGGGGAAACGCATATTTGTGCAGGCCCCGCGGCCAACTGTGTGCCAGAGCGTCTGTGCCAAAAGTTCCCTCGGTCGGGGAGTAGAACAGCTGGCAGTGGGACATTTCTGGAGAGGAGAACAGGTCTGCCTGAGCCGTCCCGAAACGTCTCCAAATCAGCTGGACTATCTGGGGATGGAATCTCCACTCTCTGGAGAGCGCAGCTTGTGACAGCTCATTGGCCGCACGGTTGAGCAGACCCAGAATATGAATGGCACAAAGCGACCTCGGATGCTTCTTATTCCAGAGGAGGTGATGGGCAAGTTATGACATGCGACGGGAGTGCAGGCCACATTGTTGGTTGATGTATGCAACAGTCGCGGTGTTATCCATACAGACCAGTATGTGCTTGCCTCATAAGCGCCCTTTGAGATGGTTCAAGGCAAGGTGCACCACTAACAACTCTAGGCAATTGATATGCCACTGCAGTTGGGGGCCCATCCACACCCCCGAGACTGCTTGCCCATTGTTCGTGGCACCCCAGTCGGTGGTGGAGGCATCCGTGTGTACCACAGCATGCCTTGAAACCTGTTATAGGGGCACTCCTGCCTAGAGAAACGTACGGTCTGACCACAGGCTGAATGTTTGGTGGCAGGCCGGTGTGACTTGGACCCGGTGAGTGCCGTGCTGCCATTTCCACCTCCTGAGACTGTGCTAGTATAAGCTAGTCGTTGAGATAGTTGAGAATGCAAACTCCTTGCTCTCTCAGGGGAACAAGAGCCCCCTCCGCAACTTTCCTGAAGACACGGGGAGACAGGGACAGCCCGAAGGGCAGGACCTTGTACTGATATGCAGGACCTTCGAACGCAAACTGCAGAAATGGTCTGTGGTGCAGAAAGATCAAGACATGAAGGTATGTGTCCTTCAGGTCGATTGCTGCAAACCAATCTTGGTGACGGATGTATCCGAAGATACGCTTCTGTGTCAGCATCTTAAATGATAGCCTGTGAAGGGCCCGGTTCAAGAAACACAGGTCCAAGATTGGCTATTTTGGGTACAATGAAGTAGGAGCTGTAAAACCCTGTCTTCATATCAGCTGGAGGGAACGGCTCCATTGCGTCCTTCACCAGTAGGACTGCGATCTCTGCACGCAATACGTGAGAATTGGCTGCCTTCACTGATTTGAAGTGGATGCTGCTGAACTTGGGGGTATTCAGGCTCAAATGGTACAGCAATACATTTACAATGTAGATATTAGTCATGTGAAATGAGCAAATGCATTTTTCTCTCACATTTGCATTTGTTAACACTTTAAGTTAGGTTTAGTGTAGGTGGTATGTTATTTTTCACAGACATGTTTTCCAGTGAGCCTGGGTTGGAAGTTTGGGAAACTTTAGCTTAGATAAAAATGACCAGCCTTCCTGGTCACCAGTATAAGTTGTGTTTTGGATTCTAGTAGGGGTGTCCCCGACTAAGAATTTTCATAGTCGAATCAGAATTGTCGAATCTTGCCGATAGTCGACTGGTAGTCGAATCATATGTTTGGGGGCGAGGGAGGGGGTAAAATATATTACCAAGAGTCAAGTAGTCAGACATTCAACAGTCATAAATACTGTTGTTAACACACAAGGTCAGTAAATTACACAAAATGTGTAATGGATGCCTTGCAGATACAAACGGGATAAATAACGTTATGTTTTGATTAAAATATAGTTAACATCATCTGGCCGCATATCATGTTGTTTATTAGGCCTACTTTATCAGAGCCGATGAAACTGGAGATTTGCACTAAATAAAACCAAATACCACACAAGATAAAATCTACAGATGCAAGTATTTGAAGTATTCGAAAAAGCCCGTGTGCATGGTTACTCTAACTGTATAAAGATTTTCACGGAGGAAATTAACAAATATCCTGCTATTTTTTTCCGACTTTAAAGCATAGCTTACTGCCACATAAAACTCCATGCAATCGCATAAATAGGAGCTGCTGTGAAAACTGCTCAAACACAGCTAGTTTTATCCAGGCCTTGTTCCAGAATTAAAGGGGTCATATGACGATGCTAAAAAGAACATTATGTTGTGTATTTGGTGTAATGCAATCTGTTTATGCAGTTTAAGGTTTAAAAAACAAATTATTTTCCACATAATGTAGATTATTAAAGCGTCGATTTTTACAAAGCTCATCATTCTGAAAAGCGAGGTGTATGCTGATTGGCCAGCTATCCAGTGCGTTGTGATTGGCTGAATACCTCAAGCGTGTGATGGAAATGTTACGCCCCTTAACACACTGTGATGCCGTCTCCCGGCACGGGGCGAGACAAAACCAATAAAACCCATTACAAACGAGGCATTTGTTGCATCCAGTGGGGACATAATTACTGATTACAATGACTTATACTGTGTTTTTACGCGTTGCGTATCGTGCCATTTAAACATAAAACCATGTCTGCATTTGTGATCGGAGAAACGACAAACAGCAAGAGCTACTCGCGTTTGAATCATCAATGGCAAATTCTTTAAATATAAAAAATGTACTTACAGGCTGTGAGTCAGAAGCGCCAGACTGTCCTTGCAAAGTTGGAACTGCCCCACTTTATAGAACAGCCTTTGAGCACATTGTATGCTACTCTGCAGGTTCAGGAAACAGTCTTCCATAAAATGCGTCACACAGCGTCACACATGACGATGGACAAGTCTTAACTTTTATAAAGAATATCTCTTTGGATTTGAGACTTTAGTCTTTGCAACTTTACAGATTTTCTTTATGCACCAAGAGCTTGTAACACTCCAAAGAGAAAGGAAAAATTGAAATCGCATCATATAACCCCTTTAAAGGGCACCTATTATGCCCCTTTTTACAAGATGTAATATTGGTCTTGGGTGTCCCCAGAATGTGTCTGTGAAGTTTCAGCCCAAAATACCAAACAGATCATTTATTATAACAGCTGAAAATGTAGTTTTTGGGGTGTGTCTAAAAAAAGAGCTGTTTTGGAGTGTATCGCTTTAAATGCAAATGAGCTGCATATTCCCGCCCCATCTCCAGAAAAGGTTGTCGCGTATACATCTCTCTGCATTGCATATCTACAGCAATAAACAGCCGGTATAAGCAACATATCTGAGAGCGAGAGAACCGGTGTTTAGCCGCACATATGGGAAGCCAAATGCGGATCAATGGACCGAGCCGCACGACTGCTCTACCGATTGAATCTTACGGTACGAAGGGCACAAACTAATCTCAAAAGAGCGGCGCTGATCAGTTAAAAAATATTTAATGTACACACACAAATACGGTTAAAACGCTAAGCACTATAACGGCACGACATTCACAAAGGAGTCTGGAGTGATACACGTATTTAGGTAGATTTTGAGGCGCATTAAATTTCTACACTCAAATGATGTCAGAGGGGTACAATATTTATTTTTTTGAAAACCATTTCCATTGCCATTCCATGTTTTTAAATAACCCAATTTGCAATAATAATACCCAGTTAAACCCAGCTCAGCCTTCCCGATACTGCTTCAAAATTGCTTGTATATTGATTGTTTCATATGCTTTGAGTCCCTCTTTCCTCAATGTCCTGCATGCTATAAAATAATCATTATGCCATGCTTGCCACTTCCTTTTCTCTCCGTCCTGAGGCCTTGTTAAAGGGGTCATATGATGTTGCTAAAAAGAACATTATTTGGTGTATTTGGTGTAATGAAATGTGTTTATGCGGTTAAAGGTTCAAAAAACACATTATTTTCCACATACTGTACATTATTGTTTCTCCTCTATGCCCCGCCTTTCTGAAACGCATCGATTTTTACAAAGCTCATCGGTCTGAAAAGCAAGGTGTGCTGTGATTGGCCAGCTAT
>NW_015505614.1:975029-986359 GCF_001515645.1 Sinocyclocheilus grahami | reverse complement strand
AAGAGATTCTTCTCAAGATGGCCGCCACGCCTGAGTCCCCGGCCAAGTTGGACGCGGAGCTTGGGCCAAGACTGAAAAGACTGATAGCTAGCGTGATGGACTTACCACTGATGTCGGTGAGAGCTGCAGGCATCCCGGTGACGTCAGCGCTCTCAAGCCCCGCCGTCTTAGAGGTCCTGCCACACTCTGCTGCCCTTCCTGTAATGGCAGTTGCCATTTTGAGCGTGTGGGCTGCACACTGCACTCCAGAGTCCTCTCCTGTCCACGAGTCTGCTCCTGAGGCCTTTCCTATCCATGAGTCTGCTCCAAAGGCCTCTCCTGTCCATGAATTCAATCCAGTGCCTCCAGAAGTGGTAGCATCCACTGCAGAACCTCCAGAGGTGGCAGCATCTGCTGCAGAACCTCCTGAGGTGGTGGTGTCCGCTTTCGAACTCTCTGCCTGCCCTGTCACAGCCACAGAGGCCATTCACAAACTCACATACTGTCTTGTCAAGGCCATGGAGGCCGTTCTTGAACTCACAGTCTGTCCTGTCACGGCCATGGAGGCCGTCCATGAATTCACTGCCTGTCCTGTTACAGCCATGGAGGCAGTTCATGAACTCACTGTCTGTCCTGCCACGGCCACGGAGGCCGTTCATGAACTCACTGTCTGTCCTGTCACAGACATGGAGGCTGCTCACAAACTCACAGTCTGCACTGTCATGACAAAGAAGGCCATCCATGAATTCACTGCCTGTCCTGTTACGGCCATGGAGGCTGTTCATGAACTCACAGTCTGCTCTGTCACAGCCATGGAGGCCATTCAAGAACTCTCTTATTGTACTTTCTCAGGCAAGTGGTCTGTCCATGTCTCTGCACCGCCATGGCTTCCTGCTCTGCCGTCATCACCCGGCCGCCCTGCTCTGCCTGCACTGCCATGGCTGCCTATTCTGCCTGCTCCGTCCCACCCCCTGGACCACCTCCAGTCCTCCACCCTCCTGAATGTTTTGTTGTGTTGGTTGGCGTGGATGTTACATTAGGGCGTCAGGAGCCACCCTTAGAGGGGGGGATATGTCAGGGTTTGTTTTGGGTTGTGTTGGTGTTCATGTCTTTTGCTTTGTATTCATGATCTTAGTTTAATTTCCTGGTTTGTCTTGTGTTCCTTGCCCCACATGTGATCATGTTCTGTCATGTGATTCCCTTGTCTGTGTGTTATGTTCTGATTTGTTCTTTGGTTCATGTGTCATGTTCTGATTGGTTGTCCTAGTCATGTGTCTTGTTTCCCATTGGTTTGTTCTTGTCATGTGACCCTCTTGTCTGCTATAAGTAGCCCTCATGTTGCCATTGTCGCTCATCGTGTATTGATGTTGTAACCCACTGTCGGTGAGTCTAGTCTGTTCATGCCTCGTCACGTCTGTTCATGCCTCGTCAAGTCAAGTCTGTGTATCTTGTTTGGATCACACTGTAAATAAAACTGCACTTGGGTTCTCATTACGCTCGCCTTCAGTGGACTGATTCATTACAAATCACGAACAGTGGGTACTGATCCATCCTTAAGTTTTAACTTTTTAGCAAAACCGAATTGTCCCTCATTCAGTAAGTAGTCTGGAGTAAAATGACTTGCGCTGACAAAAACAAATTTAGGTGTATTTAGGTGTAACTTGCATTGCTTACAAGTAGGGTTGCAAACTTCAGAATATGAAAATAAGGAACAATAAATATAGATATTTATCTTACAAAAATGCATGGATTCACTACAGGAGGCCTTTATTCACCCCCCGGAGCCGTGTGAGGGACGTTTTATTACGGATGCGTGCACTTTATTCCACGTCTTCTGAACTGTTGACAACAAACACCTGCTTACCCCCATTGAAAGGCTTGGAGGGGCCATGACAATTTTTAATATAACTCCGATTCGTCTGAAAGAAGAAAGTCACATACACCTAGGATGCTTCGCGGGTGAGTAAAACACAGGCTAATTTTCATTTTTGGGTGAACCAACCCTTTCATTTCATTGAGGTAGTTTCCTGTCAGTCACGTTTTCTTTCAGGACAGAACACAAAATGACCGCTAACAAATCTATCCAGTTTTAATCGGTTTGGCACAGCTTACCCAACATTGGGTTACACTGACCCAGCGCTGGGTTGGTATATGAGGGGGTACATCATTTGTATTGACAGTAAAAATTATCCAGCAACTGAGTTACAGAAAAACTGTAAAAAATAACCCAATAAAATGACCCAACAAGCTAAACCCAGCATTTGGGTCAAAACAATAATAATAATAATAACCCAGCATTTTTTTAGAGTGTACCTGTAAAAGTTTTCAGGCTGGACTAAATAATGGCTGAACAATATCTTGACGAAAAATATTTCAGCAACAGAGCTGTTTAGCCTAATTTATTTACACTGTATCTGCCATCTTGACTTTGCAAGTGATGATTGTAAATGCAAAAAGCTAAAACAGGAGAAACAATATTATATTGTCCCATCAGAAATTAAATACACAGATTACATTTGCTATCTGCCGCTGTAACTTATTACAAGAATTCTATAGTAATTAAATTGTTTTTATTATTATTTCTTGCTGATGCAGTTGCACAATTTGCCAGCGTAGTACATTTCTACATGTACATGTTTTGGTTGTTATGGAATTATATTTTAATGTAGTGTGCCTAACAACCACATTAAAGCATAATTGTACATTTTGGTATGATAATAACAATGCATGTCGATTGAATAATCTAATACCAATCTGTTCTCACTCCCAAAACATTAAATATCTCCTCATGTCACTATGCAGATATCAGAAGTGTCCTATAATACCTGTTTAACGACACTGCTGTCAAGACCATTGTTTTCAATAAAAGCTTTGGCATCAATTTATTCATAAAAAGGTCATTGGTATTATATCATTATAAATGTGTTTTTTTTTCTCTCAAAATATATTTATAATTTGAGGCCCACATTTGTGTTTATTTCTAATGAAAGATAAAGTCACAATAATTTATTCCATGATGGCTATTTATTCTACCTACATTGTTACAAAACTCCAAAAATATGCCTAGACATATAATTAGCAAATTTTATTACGATTAATAAATCAATAATTTATTAGATTATTCATTAATAAAGACTTATTTTCATGCTATTGATTGTGCAATACAATGTTATTATCTCAGAACACTTTTACCATATTGTATTTGAAAACTAATGCATTTGGACATTGGCCATCACATAGTGTCTTGGTTACCTATGTAACCTTTGTTCCCTGAAGGAGGAAACAGAGACGTCACATCGACAGATAAACTGAGGATCTTGCTAGAGTGACAAATCTACTTTGAGTGTAAACTAAACGAGCCAATGCATATTGGCATGCAATGATTGCATCCAGCTGTCACTGATCGCAGCACGAGTATAAATAAGCAGCAGGTGCAACAAATACTCAGGTTTTTGCTGAGGAGCCGAGCTGGGGACCCGGCCGCTCAGTGGTGGTATAGCAGTTGTGGTGAGGGGACGTGACGTCTCCATCCTTCAGGGAACGAGGGTTACATACGTAACCGAGACATTCCCTTTCAGTCTGTCACTTTCGACGTCACGTCTACTGACGAATTGGGAATCCAGCGCTTGCAGGCTCACCACCTGATCCCTGAAGGGGGTAGTAGGAACCTTGGGCACATAGCCGGGCTGGGGCCTCAGGGTTACCTGGGAGTCAGTCAGCCCAAACTCTAAGTACGGTTCGTCAACCAAAAATGCTTGCAGGTCCCCTACCCTCTTGATGAATGCCAATGAAACCAGGAGTAGGGTTTTCATTGAAACTAACTTCAGCTCAACTGACTGCAAAAGCTCAAATGGGCAATGCTGTAGTGCTCTGAGCACCAGAGTCAGGTCCCAAGAGGGTATAAAGGGTGGACTAGGAGGATTCAACCTTCTCGACCCACCTATGGAACCTCATGACCAGGTTGTGCTTCCCAACAGTCTTCCCCTCCACAGGGTCATGATTTGTGGAAATAGCAGCAATGTAGACTTTAAGGGTGGAGGGAGACAGCTTTCGCTCCAATCCTTGCTGCAGAAAGGAAAGCGCAACTCTGATTGGGCATCTCCAGGGTCCTTTCGGTCAGAGGAACACCACTCGACGAACAGGTTCCACTTCAAGGCATAAGCATGTCTCGTAGACGGTGCTCGCTACCTCATGGGGAAGGTCACCTAGAATCTCAGCGTCCCATCCAGGGACCAGACATGGTCCAGATGTGGGTGCCACAGTGTGCCCTGTCTTTGAGTCAGAAGATCATTCCTCAGAGGAATCTGCCAGGGAGGGAATGTCGCGATGAGCATCAGTTCTAAAGGTCTGGTTGGGCCAATAAGGTGCAACAAGCAAGACTTGCTCCTCGTCCTCCCTGACTGTGCACAGTGTCTGTGTTAGGAGGCACATTGGGGGAAACGCATATTTGTGCAGGCCCCGCGGCCAACTGTGTGCCAGAGCGTCTGTGCCAAAAGTTCCCTCGGTCGGGGAGTAGAACAGCTGGCAGTGGGACATTTCTGGAGAGGAGAACAGGTCTGCCTGAGCCGTCCCGAAACGTCTCCAAATCAGCTGGACTATCTGGGGATGGAATCTCCACTCTCTGGAGAGCGCAGCTTGTGACAGCTCATTGGCCGCACGGTTGAGCAGACCCAGAATATGAATGGCACAAAGCGACCTCGGATGCTTCTTATTCCAGAGGAGGTGATGGGCAAGTTATGACATGCGACGGGAGTGCAGGCCACATTGTTGGTTGATGTATGCAACAGTCGCGGTGTTATCCATACAGACCAGTATGTGCTTGCCTCATAAGCGCCCTTTGAGATGGTTCAAGGCAAGGTGCACCACTAACAACTCTAGGCAATTGATATGCCACTGCAGTTGGGGGCCCATCCACACCCCCGAGACTGCTTGCCCATTGTTCGTGGCACCCCAGTCGGTGGTGGAGGCATCCGTGTGTACCACAGCATGCCTTGAAACCTGTTATAGGGGCACTCCTGCCTAGAGAAACGTACGGTCTGACCACAGGCTGAATGTTTGGTGGCAGGCCGGTGTGACTTGGACCCGGTGAGTGCCGTGCTGCCATTTCCACCTCCTGAGACTGTGCTAGTATAAGCTAGTCGTTGAGATAGTTGAGAATGCAAACTCCTTGCTCTCTCAGGGGAACAAGAGCCCCCTCCGCAACTTTCCTGAAGACACGGGGAGACAGGGACAGCCCGAAGGGCAGGACCTTGTACTGATATGCAGGACCTTCGAACGCAAACTGCAGAAATGGTCTGTGGTGCAGAAAGATCAAGACATGAAGGTATGTGTCCTTCAGGTCGATTGCTGCAAACCAATCTTGGTGACGGATGTATCCGAAGATACGCTTCTGTGTCAGCATCTTAAATGATAGCCTGTGAAGGGCCCGGTTCAAGAAACACAGGTCCAAGATTGGCTATTTTGGGTACAATGAAGTAGGAGCTGTAAAACCCTGTCTTCATATCAGCTGGAGGGAACGGCTCCATTGCGTCCTTCACCAGTAGGACTGCGATCTCTGCACGCAATACGTGAGAATTGGCTGCCTTCACTGATTTGAAGTGGATGCTGCTGAACTTGGGGGTATTCAGGCTCAAATGGTACAGCAATACATTTACAATGTAGATATTAGTCATGTGAAATGAGCAAATGCATTTTTCTCTCACATTTGCATTTGTTAACACTTTAAGTTAGGTTTAGTGTAGGTGGTATGTTATTTTTCACAGACATGTTTTCCAGTGAGCCTGGGTTGGAAGTTTGGGAAACTTTAGCTTAGATAAAAATGACCAGCCTTCCTGGTCACCAGTATAAGTTGTGTTTTGGATTCTAGTAGGGGTGTCCCCGACTAAGAATTTTCATAGTCGAATCAGAATTGTCGAATCTTGCCGATAGTCGACTGGTAGTCGAATCATATGTTTGGGGGCGAGGGAGGGGGTAAAATATATTACCAAGAGTCAAGTAGTCAGACATTCAACAGTCATAAATACTGTTGTTAACACACAAGGTCAGTAAATTACACAAAATGTGTAATGGATGCCTTGCAGATACAAACGGGATAAATAACGTTATGTTTTGATTAAAATATAGTTAACATCATCTGGCCGCATATCATGTTGTTTATTAGGCCTACTTTATCAGAGCCGATGAAACTGGAGATTTGCACTAAATAAAACCAAATACCACACAAGATAAAATCTACAGATGCAAGTATTTGAAGTATTCGAAAAAGCCCGTGTGCATGGTTACTCTAACTGTATAAAGATTTTCACGGAGGAAATTAACAAATATCCTGCTATTTTTTTCCGACTTTAAAGCATAGCTTACTGCCACATAAAACTCCATGCAATCGCATAAATAGGAGCTGCTGTGAAAACTGCTCAAACACAGCTAGTTTTATCCAGGCCTTGTTCCAGAATTAAAGGGGTCATATGACGATGCTAAAAAGAACATTATGTTGTGTATTTGGTGTAATGCAATCTGTTTATGCAGTTTAAGGTTTAAAAAACAAATTATTTTCCACATAATGTAGATTATTAAAGCGTCGATTTTTACAAAGCTCATCATTCTGAAAAGCGAGGTGTATGCTGATTGGCCAGCTATCCAGTGCGTTGTGATTGGCTGAATACCTCAAGCGTGTGATGGAAATGTTACGCCCCTTAACACACTGTGATGCCGTCTCCCGGCACGGGGCGAGACAAAACCAATAAAACCCATTACAAACGAGGCATTTGTTGCATCCAGTGGGGACATAATTACTGATTACAATGACTTATACTGTGTTTTTACGCGTTGCGTATCGTGCCATTTAAACATAAAACCATGTCTGCATTTGTGATCGGAGAAACGACAAACAGCAAGAGCTACTCGCGTTTGAATCATCAATGGCAAATTCTTTAAATATAAAAAATGTACTTACAGGCTGTGAGTCAGAAGCGCCAGACTGTCCTTGCAAAGTTGGAACTGCCCCACTTTATAGAACAGCCTTTGAGCACATTGTATGCTACTCTGCAGGTTCAGGAAACAGTCTTCCATAAAATGCGTCACACAGCGTCACACATGACGATGGACAAGTCTTAACTTTTATAAAGAATATCTCTTTGGATTTGAGACTTTAGTCTTTGCAACTTTACAGATTTTCTTTATGCACCAAGAGCTTGTAACACTCCAAAGAGAAAGGAAAAATTGAAATCGCATCATATAACCCCTTTAAAGGGCACCTATTATGCCCCTTTTTACAAGATGTAATATTGGTCTTGGGTGTCCCCAGAATGTGTCTGTGAAGTTTCAGCCCAAAATACCAAACAGATCATTTATTATAACAGCTGAAAATGTAGTTTTTGGGGTGTGTCTAAAAAAAGAGCTGTTTTGGAGTGTATCGCTTTAAATGCAAATGAGCTGCATATTCCCGCCCCATCTCCAGAAAAGGTTGTCGCGTATACATCTCTCTGCATTGCATATCTACAGCAATAAACAGCCGGTATAAGCAACATATCTGAGAGCGAGAGAACCGGTGTTTAGCCGCACATATGGGAAGCCAAATGCGGATCAATGGACCGAGCCGCACGACTGCTCTACCGATTGAATCTTACGGTACGAAGGGCACAAACTAATCTCAAAAGAGCGGCGCTGATCAGTTAAAAAATATTTAATGTACACACACAAATACGGTTAAAACGCTAAGCACTATAACGGCACGACATTCACAAAGGAGTCTGGAGTGATACACGTATTTAGGTAGATTTTGAGGCGCATTAAATTTCTACACTCAAATGATGTCAGAGGGGTACAATATTTATTTTTTTGAAAACCATTTCCATTGCCATTCCATGTTTTTAAATAACCCAATTTGCAATAATAATACCCAGTTAAACCCAGCTCAGCCTTCCCGATACTGCTTCAAAATTGCTTGTATATTGATTGTTTCATATGCTTTGAGTCCCTCTTTCCTCAATGTCCTGCATGCTATAAAATAATCATTATGCCATGCTTGCCACTTCCTTTTCTCTCCGTCCTGAGGCCTTGTTAAAGGGGTCATATGATGTTGCTAAAAAGAACATTATTTGGTGTATTTGGTGTAATGAAATGTGTTTATGCGGTTAAAGGTTCAAAAAACACATTATTTTCCACATACTGTACATTATTGTTTCTCCTCTATGCCCCGCCTTTCTGAAACGCGTCAATTTTTACAAAGCTCATTGGTCTGAAAAGCAAGGTGTGCTGTGATTGGCCAGCTATTCAGTGCGTTATGATTGGCCGAATACCTCAAGAATGTGACGGAAATGTTACGCCCCTTACCATACTGTGATGATGCCCTGTCAGGCTGGAGCGATGATTCAAAAACATGAAAACCCATTATAAACGAGGCATTCGTTGCATCCAGTGGGGACATAATTATGGATTATAATGACTTATACTGTCTTTTTACGCGTTGTGTTGCATCACGCCGCATAAACATAAAACCATGTCTGCATTTGTGATCGGAGAAATGACAAACAACAAGCCCTACTCTACACTGCCAAAAAAACTTGCTTTAAATATAAAAAAACATAAAATATAAAAACTCTTTAAATATAAAAAACGTACTTACAGTCCGTGAGTCAGAACAGCCAGTACACACACAAATACGGTTAAAACGCTAAGCACTATAATGGCACGACATTCACAAAGAAGTCTGGAGTGATACACGTATTTAGGTAGCTTTTGAGGCGCATTACCTTGAAAAATGAATGTAATCTACAGCATCCTCAGCAGCCCAGATGTTGGGAGAAAATCTTACATCCAAGCACAGAGGATTGCTTGCGAGACATTGTTGACGTTACATCTGCTCGAGCGCGGAGAAAAAGGAGGACAGCATACAACCGCTGAGGACGGAAACTATAGCAATGCAGAGCTGTCAATCAACCCCCGTGGCCCGGCCCTATACAATGTGGCGTCACACTGCATGAGAATCAAAACGGCAGGCCTAGTGAAGCTAACTTGGTTTAAAGGGGATTAAAAAATGAGCAGTTGCTGGATTTTTATCTTTGTAGGGTGGTTGTGTTCACACACTGCCAACACACATTTATGTCCAAACACCATGTAAAAGTGGATTTTGCATAATAGGTACCCTTAAAATACTGAGGGTGCTTTAGAAAGTGTGCTCAATAGCCTCAATTCACATACATTTTCACATATATTTTTGTCCCGTCCATTGCTCTTTCGAGTCTGAATCCCACATAAATATGCGGATGTCATTCACGAAACTTTGCAGCATGTATGTGGCAGAAAAATAAAAGTTCTATACAAATTCTTAATGGATTATAGGGTATATAGAAAGGACACAAAGAGCACTGCCTTAATTGTCACTAAAAAGCTGCCCCTCATCACCATCGCGATCTCATTAAGTTTTGTTATAATGAGAGGATGCGTGAGCTTTCACAAGACTAAGCACTGGACAAAAATAAACCTTTTGATTCTCTCCAGAGCGCAAACACAAGTATGCACTGGATAGAATGCCAGATTAGTTTCAGCAAAATGATAGTGAATAAATAATATCTCGATCGAAAATAACCTGATCGAAAAAAAAAAAAAAGTCTTTCACTCTGCCTGTGTCAGTTTGAGTCTTGCTAATGATTTGAATGCTTGCCGCTAAGATACTCCTCAATGGGTCACGGATCATGGAAAGTGAAACTTAAATCTGTCATAGGGGTGGTTGGATTTATTCACGCACATTAAAAATATTTATTAAAAGCTTCTTTCTTTTCAGATTGTTATTGGCAACATTATCATAATAGGCTGTATATTAACTTATTGGGAAAAAAACGGTTGTTCTATGTGAAAACAGACATTGAGCACCCCCATATAGTCAAAATGGCATGATCATAACACCTCTGTGAATATTCAACTGTGAGATTGGTAGTCAAATCAGGCTCCTCCTATCGAAGCATCAAATCTTTGACTATTCGGGGTCACCCCTAGATTCTAGTTATGCTGTTGTCCCTACCAGACTTCTTAGGTTAAATACAGTATCTAGCCTTTTTGGTCAGTCAGCATCACCAGACATACCATGTTAGCATCACCAGCATAACCCAGCCAATGGAAATTGCTGTTGGTCTGAGATGATCTATTTAACAGTTTAAAAAAAATAGCTTATAGTGGCTCTGATTTGAAGTGTACCAGTATGAGATACTGTATGTGACATTTGCATGTATTCACCAAATATCTTCACAAGGTGCAACATACAGTTAACTAACTGTAGTTAACTATTATTTATAATGTGAATTCTTCTCAAACAATACCTTTGTCTCAAATTTCTACACTCAAATGATGTCAGAGGGGTACAATATTCATTTTTTTTTAAAACAATTTCCATTGCCATTCCATGTTTTTAAATAACCCAATTTGCAATAATAATACCCAGTTAAACCCAGCTCAGCCTTCCCGATACTGCTTCAAAATTGCTTGTATATTGATTGTTTGATATTCTTTGAGTCCCTCTTTCCTCAATGTCCTGCATGCTATAAAATAATCATTATGCCATTCTTGCCACTTCCTTTTCTCTCTGTCCTGAGGCCTTGTTAAAGGGGTCATATGATGTTGCTAAAAAGAACATTATTTTGTGTATTTGGTGTAATGAAATGTGTTTATGCGGTTTAAGGTTCAAAAAACACATTATTTTCCACATACTGTACATTACTGTTTTTCCTCTATGCCCCGCCTTTCTGAAACGCATCGATTTTTACAAAGCTCATCGGTCTGAAAAGCAAGGTGTGCTGTGATTGGCCAGCTATCCAGTGCGTTATGATTGGCCGAATACCTCAAGCATGTGCCGGAAATGTTACGCCCCTTACCATACTGTGATGATGCCCTCTCAGGCCAAAAACATGAAAACCCATTATAAACGAGGCATTATTTGCATCCAGTGGGGACATAATTATGGATTATAATGACTTATACTGTCTTGATTTCTTATTTTTTTGCATATTTGTCACACTTTAATGTTTCAGATCATCAAACAAATTTAAGCATTGGTCAAAGATAACACAAGTAAACACAAACATGCAGTTTTTAAATGAAGGTTTTTATTATTAAGGGAAAACAAAATCCAAAACTACATGGCCCAGTGTGAAGAAGTATTTGCCCCCCTGTTAAAACTGTGGTTTAACACACCTTAGTTCAATTTCTCTAGCCACACCCAGGCCTGATTACTGCCACACCTGTTCGCAATCAAGAAATCTCTTAAATAGGACCTGCCTGACAAAGTGAAGTAGACCAAAAGATCCTCCAAAGCTAGACATCATGCCGAGATCCAAAGAAATTCAGAAACAAATGAGAAA
>NW_015505614.1:966484-974804 GCF_001515645.1 Sinocyclocheilus grahami | reverse complement strand
ACCAAAATTAACCCAAGAGCACAGCAATGACTCATCCAAGAGGTCACAAAAGACCCCACAACAACATCCAAAGAACTGCAGGCCTCACTTGCCTCAGTTAAGGTCAGTGCTCATGACATAAGAAAGAGACTGGGCAAAAATGTTCTGCATGGCAGAGTTCCAAGATGAAAACCACTGCTGAGCAAAAAGAACATAAAGGCTCGTCTCAGTTTTGCCAGAAAACATCTTGATGATCCCTAAGACTTTTGGGAAAATACTCTGTGGACTGACGAGACAAAAGTTGAACTTTTTGGAAGGTGTGTGTCCCATTACGTCTGGCGTAAAAGTAACGCTACATTTCAGAATAAGAACATCTTACCAACAGTAAAATATGGTGGTGGTAGTGTGATGGTCTGGGTTGCTGCTTCAGGACCTGGAAGACTTGCTGTGATAAATGGAACCATGAATTCTGCTGTTTACCAAAAAATCCTGAAGGAAAATGTCCGGCCATCTGTTCGTGACCTCAAGCTGAAGCGAACTTGGGTTCTGCAGCAGGACAATGATCCAAAACACACCAGCAAGTCCACCTCTGAATGGCTGAAGAAAAACAAAATGAAGACTTTGGAGTGGCCTAGTCAAAGTCCTGACCTGAATCCTATTGAGATGCTGTGGCATGACCTTAAAAAGGCGGTTCATGCTCGAAAACCCTTCAATGTGGCTGAATTACAACAATTCTGCATAGATGAGTGGACCAAAATTCCTCCACAGCGCTGTAACAGACTCATTGCATGTTATTGCAAACGCTTGATTGCAGTTGTTGCTGCTAAGGGTGGCCCAACCAGATATTAGGTTTGGGGGGCAAACACTTTACACAGGTAAATCCATGTAGTTTTGGATTTTGTTTTCCCTTAATAATAAAAACCTTCATTTAAAAACTGCATGTTGTGTTCACTTGTGTTATCTTTTACTAATATATAAATGTGTTTGATGATCTGAAACATTAAAGTGTGACAAACATGCAAAAAAAAAAAGAAATTAGGAAGGGGGCGAACACTTTTTCACACCACTGTATAGCTGGGATAATGAGTAAATGTCTAACAGGTGATAATGATCGGAAATAATAAACAGGTGCTAATGATCAGGCAGAATGACAGACAAGGGACTGTGGGAAATGGTGTTCACAACATATAACACAAAAACAGGAGAGCGCCCTCAAGTGGCCAGTCCAGGGCACCACATATATATATATATATATATATATATATAAACTTATGACTTTCAAAAACATATTGAGCTGTTGATATTGATATATGTCATCTATGGTGACCAGGAGGGGACATGTTCGGTTCACTTCGGTTCATCCTTATGTCGTAGCCATGCGATGTTAATTCGTTTCTCTTTTATTTTGAGGAAACAAGTTTAATGCGTAAACAAACCTGTGTGGCCATAAAACCCAGGATTATTAGAAATGTATAAAATATTTTTTATTAACATTGAACATTTAATTTAATATTATTATTATTATTATTATTATTATTATTGTTAGTATTATTATTATATTAACTTGTTAGGGCTATATTTTTATATTGTGTTGTTATATATGCTTATTTCCCCTTTCAATTTGTTTATCACTTTACCTAATTAATGTTCTGTATAATTATGCTAGTATTTGCTACGATATATTTTGCAAATACTAAACACCTGGCAATTATGCCAATAAAGTTTTGACTTTATGATTGTATTTATGCCCATGTGTGGTGATAAATGAGCATGTTGTGTTTTCATTTACAAATGAAACTACGTGAATGAGTCATTCCTCAACAAAACACTATAGTATTTATAATTATAGTCTAATAATTAGCCGAAATAAAATTAAACATATATATATATAATTCAACCTTTAAACTGTATTCCAGTAAAAAAATTCCGGTCAGCATAATCAAAGCTTTATTAGCATGTCAAGCATTTACAGTAGGCTATTATTTACAGAACAATTCATGATGTTAAGTAAAGAGATCAAAATAAAGAGGAAAAAAACATATTAAAATATAATCAATAATATAAGCTAATAATAATAATAATAATAAAATACAAATATTACTGGAAAAAGACTTACAAGAGTGTGGGATGGATAAAAAATGTTTTCTTGAAGGCCTATTTTATTTTATGTACTTTAACATTTATTCATGTTAAACCTTGTTCGAATGCTGTCTACATCGCGCTCAATACAGCCAAGGCCTATGTTTAATATAATAGTTGAATAATGTAATAATTTCAATAATAATTAATATAATCATTTCTTAATTCAAAATAAAATATTAATAAATCCATCTCTGATAATATCGGGTTGCTATGGTCACGCAGGTTTTACGCATTAACCTCGTGGCCACGAGAAAATTATGTTGTTCCCTCAACATAGCATCTCGAGGCCATGACTTCACTACGTGTGGCGACTACATAAGGATGTTGTTTCCACTACAAAATTATCTCGTGCCCATGACATACAGTATTATCACGTTCCCATTATCATGTCAATATGACGTTTCCACAAATTAATATATTGTGGCCATGATATATTATCATGTTACCATGAGTTAATATGTCGTGGCCACGACAAAACTAAGTGAACCGAACATGTCCCCTCCCCTGTCACCACAGTCATCCACAGGCAGCATCCTAAAAGGAATGGACCTTTATAAGTGACTGATATGAAACCTTCTATATTGGTGTGCACCAGACAAACAGCACTTCTCATGTGAAGCACATGAGTCTTGATCTACAGTTAGTTTTTTAACTGAGTTTGATGTTAGCATTCTGCTAAGCTAACAGCATAATACAGGCAAACCATATAGCCTATAGCACAATCAAATATTTGGCAAGATTTAATTTAATTATGATGATTTTTTCCCCCTTCATTTTTAAAGAAAGAAATGTTAATATTTAAAATCATAATTTCTTGACTCGTGAAGGCTAAATGCAATGTTGCCTTTGAATTTGTCTAAAATGACATATCTTATCCAGAAGTATGATCCCTTAAAATACTAGTAGACAGCTCCCTAGACAGTTTAAACCCAATTAAACCCTACTTTGTTTATTTATTTATATTAGATCTGAAACACAACATTTCAGGGAAAAAAATATATTATCTTATTGTTTAAAAAAGTGATTCATGACATATCTTTTTTTCATGGTAGAACATTATTTTTAGTGGTAGCAAGTCCGATTCTCAGTATTAACTAGTTTATTAGCATGCATGTTAGTAGCATATCAGCTGTTTATTAGCATATTTAATGCCTTATTCTGCATGACCATGTTCTAGATCCCATATCTAAACTTAACTTACTGTAGGAGTTTATTAAGGGAACACTCTTAGTTAATAGTCAATATGTGTTCCCTATTCTAAAGATATACTTTTTTTATTTCAAACAATATAGATTATTTATCAATGTAATATACAATAGATAAATGAGCAATATCACACAGTAGCCATGTGATATCAGCATGACTGTGATTCGGCCTGTTTCATAAAGAAGCATAATTTCTTTGTATTTTGTTTCTGTGTGAGTTTAGGAGATCAGTGATACTGAGATTATGGAGCTGGCCCACAGTTCCTTGGGAAGGATGACCGTCGTCAGGCAGATTTTCCCTCTTTGGAAGGATAGCAGTGTGAGCTGTATGAGGAACAACCACCGTATCTCCTCACTGCTCTGCGACCCTCAGGAGGGCTATCTGCAGTCGCTGGAGGTCAGTAACCATAGAAACAACATCATCATCAGGTTGCTGATGCATTATAGGAGATCAAATTCATATGCAGTCTCAAACAAACCTCTTAAAACAAGCAAAGTTAAGATCAGGGATTTTCAAACTTTAAAGACATGGGGACACAGACTCTTTGCTAAAACAGTGTTTGTTTACCTTTTATTGCCAATTTATTCATTTTTAACGTTCCCTTATGCAGGGTATATATATATATATATCCTCGTTTTAATTTTAGTTAAAAGTGTTTTTTTTTTTTTTTTTTTTCACAATAGTTTGTTTTTATGCATTCTCTGAGATGCTGTTATTTATTTAATTAATTTTGAAAGAAGTCTCTTATGATAACCAAGGCTGCATTTATTCAATAAAATTACAGTAAAAATTGCAAAATTGTGAAATTATTTCTGTAATGGCAAAGCTGGTATTTCAGCAGGTATTACCATGGGTGTAGCTTGGGACTGAAAGATTTTACTAAATATTATGTGTGTGTGTGTGTGTGTGCGTGTGCGTGTGTGTGTGTGTGTGTAACAACTGAAACATAGATTTCATTTTCATTTGCAATAACAACCACCGTATCTCCTCACTGCTCTGCGACCCTCAGGAGGGCTATCTGCAGTCGCTGGAGGTCAGTAACCATAGAAACAACATCATCATCAGGTTGCTGATGCATTATAGGAGATCAAATCCATATGCAGTCTCAAACAAACCTCTTAAAACAAGCAAAGTTAAGATCAGGGATTTTCAAACTTTAAAGACATGGGGACACAGACTCTTTGCTAAAACAGTGTTTGTTTACCTTTTATTGCCAATTTATTCATTTTTAACGTGCCCTTATGCAGGGTTTCCTCGTTTTAATTTTAGTTAAAAGTGTTTTTTTTTTTTTTTCACAATAGTTTGTTTTTATGCATTCTCTGAGATGCTGTTATTTATTTAATTAATTTTGAAAGAAGTCTCTTATGATAACCAAGGCTGCATTTATTCAATAAAATTACAGTAAAAATTGCAAAATTGTGAAATTATTTCTGTAATGGCAAAGCTGGTATTTCAGCAGGTATTACCATGGGTGTAGCTTGGGACTGAAAGATTTTACTAAATATTATGTGTGTGTGTGTGTGTGTGTGTGTGTGTAACAACTGAAACATAGATTTCATTTTCATTTGCAATACCCTTTTATTATACAATTAACCACAAACCCAGTTATTGTGTCCAAGTGTTTTCCTCCTCTGCTGTGACGTCCACATATCTGCTTGAACCCCTTGAACCCACATGAACACTAGTTTTATAGTACGGAACAGATGGCTGAGCTTTGCACTGCACGTACTCTGGGGGCTTACACCTCAATTATTCATGAAAATTAGGGTTAAATGTTCTTTGATGTTTAATCACCTTGACAAGCAAACCACTAGTTCACAGCAGTAACAAACCTGTCAGCTTTCCGTCTGCAAATCTGCACTGTCAATACAAGCATCCCCCTTTGTGTGCCTTTCCCTGTCACTCAAGAAACAAGCAATCACTGGAGTCGTCCACACAGCTTTTGCTAATGCCTCCAACGTGCCTTAGCTGATGGTCAGTTCCAGCAAAGTGTGACAAATGTCTTCCTGTATGGACCTGTCAGCTCAACTAGCATGCCTGTCATTCAATGATCAGGAAGCGGTTGTCTGTACAGTAGGGACAGGTACTATGTTTTATACATCAGCTGGGATGATAACTGACACCTAGCAGGTTGTAACACTCAGCAAATGTAATACTTGGATGAGAAATGGCCATGAAAGTTTGATTTGAATCCGGTGGGTCATGGACAGATGACACTTCTTGATGCACATTCAGCAGAAAGTGTGCTGGAGTGAGTATGCATCGTTGAAGCGTACAGCTCATAACTTGAATTACATTTTGAAGGTCATTTCTTGGAAAAAAAAAAAATATATATATAAAAAGTGTTTTTTTAATAAAAATAATATAAAAAATAATCAAATTAAAAATATATAAATTAGTAATAATAATAATAATAATAGTTTTGGTAAGTAATCTGGCCTATAAGACCCATTAAGTTTAACAAAAGAACCACCTTAAGGGTCAGAAATTCATCCAATGCCAGCCCCAAGCATAAAATGAGAGACCGGTGGACACCCCTAAAATTGGTTCCTGTATCCTTTGTCCACGGTCCGAAGATCCCAGGGTGACACATTTGACAGAAGCCGCTACATAGCCAAATGGTTGGAAAATGGGTGTTAAATTAATAGGGGTTTAAAATTCTCCTTTCGGCACACTGAAATGTCTCAACAGCAGGGAGAGGCTGAACACTGGAAGCAAGGTAACTGTTATATAGTAGGTGCCCAGCCATTCTATGGGGGGCAGCTTCTATAACAACCTCTTGTGTCCTAACACCCTCGGACAAAGGGACAGGTACTGCACTCTGAAAGCCTTTTTGCATGCAGTAGCAGTAAAACATCAGGTAGGAACTGATGCCTCCCTGAAACACCTGTTGCGGGTTTAGCTAAACAGCCCCTTGAGGACATCAAGGAAATATGTGTGAGCATCTCTGAGAATCCCACAGTTTTCTTTGTGGGAGCCTGCCCTCATGTTCCTAAGCACCAAAGCATCAGGACCTGTCTTGCTTAGTCGACTCTGGTCATGACACTAAGCTTTTGCTAGTGGCTGTACACGTGCTTCAGACCCTCATCGCACCCATAGTTTCAGATACTGATCGCCTAGTGAACTTGCGTAAGGGAACTGTAAGTCTTTTAGGTTTCATATATATGTATGAATGAGCATCAGAACAGAGGGTATGGTGAAGGAAACAATACAACTTACTGAAATGTATTATGTCTGTAATCACTTATAATTAGTTTGAAGCGTGGAAAGATGTCAATAAATCAGTTTGTAAACAATATACCATGTAATGTAACATTTACCTCATTAATAACATAATTATATCAATAAAGAGTTGATATAAAGACATGTGCAATGCAAATGCACTTTTATTTGTGTTGATTATTAAAAATTGTGATTAAATAATTATTAAATACTTTATTGGTAACACTTTCGAATAGGGATCACTTATTCACTATTAACTATGACTTTTCCCTCAATAAATTCCTAATTTGCTGCTTATTAATAGTTAGTAAGGTAGTTGTTAAGTTTAGGTATTGGGTAGGATTAGGAATGTAGAATAAGGTCATGTAGAATAAGGCATTAATATGTGCTTAATTAGTACTAATAAATGGCTAATATTCTAGTAATATGCATGCTAATAAGCAACTAGTTAAGAGACCCTAAAATAAAGTGTTACCACTTTATTTTATTTCATATAGTTTCAGCTAAATGAAAACATAATTTTGTTTTTTTTGTAAAAATAATTTTAATGCATCACTATTTTCTTTTCCTTTTGATTTCAGGTGTCCAATTTGTACCTTTATGACAGCGTGTTGATGCTGGCCAATGCATTCTATCGGAAATTAGAAGATCGGAAGTGGCACAGTATGGCCAGCCTCAACTGCATCAGGAAGTCAACCAAGCCCTGGAACGGAGGCTGGTCCATGCTGGAGACGATCCAAAAGGTACGATGTGTTTGATGTTAGGAATTTTTCAGTGCTGCATGTCACACTGTTGGGGGGATATCACGCAAGACTAGAAGTGGCAAGATGGAGAGTAGTTGAATAAAAGCAACTGTGACAAGATGATAGTTTCTTTTGCTTTACATCAGGTCCCAGACACATGGCTTTTTGAAATGCAAATTGCTTTCATCTAGGTTGTTTCCTGTCTTCCCCTCTCACGGCTGCAATCACATTTCTCTTGAATACCAGCACAGCGGTCAAGCTGAGATAGCTGTTGATTGCCCTCACACAGAGCTCTCTTAGGGGCTACTGAAAGCTGTGCAATAGTTGATGCGGTGGCCGCAGCAGCCAATGCGTCTCTGTGAGCTCCCTGGGGCAGCAAGCGGTCTAGTGTGTGTTCCTCAATTTCACAGACTTTTAACATTATATGAGCCACACAGAACTGCAGAAAGCCTCTAATCGGCCCTGAGAGGGACATGCCACTGATAGATTTGTCTCTGAACCTTTCGCCGCCCCTATACAGTCAGACCATTGTTTGATCTGAAGTCAAAGCTGTAAGCCTTTCATGATGATGCTTTTTAAGTGTTGAGCAACTCACACCACTCTAGACTGGTAAAGAAAACATGGTAACATTTTAGTATAGGGACCAATTTTCTAGTTGCTTATTAGCATGCTTATTATTAACATATTGGCTGTTTGTTAGTACTTTTAAAGCACATATTCTGCATGGCCATAATCTGCATCCTTAATTCTACACAATACCTAAATTTAACAACTATTAATAAGCAGCAAATTAGGAGTTTATTGAGTCAAAATCCATAGTTTGTTAATGGCGAAAATTGGACCTTAAAATAAAGTGTGACCGAAAACATTAAGATTCCTTTCCCAGAAAAATTAGCTTCAAATAACGTCTATTAAAAAGGTTAATAAATCAAAATATATGGGCTTAACAGTGTTGTTTAAGAAGTATGTAGTTTTTTTTTTTTTTTTTTTTTGTAAAACTTTTTTTTTTCC
Source organism: Sinocyclocheilus grahami (assembly GCF_001515645.1). Taxonomy (NCBI): domain Eukaryota; kingdom Metazoa; phylum Chordata; class Actinopteri; order Cypriniformes; family Cyprinidae; genus Sinocyclocheilus; species Sinocyclocheilus grahami. The sequence continues at coordinate 966,501 of NW_015505614.1, read as the reverse complement.
TTTTTTCTAAAAGGGGA